>NC_061807.1:12837625-13055125 GCF_021462225.1 Girardinichthys multiradiatus | reverse complement strand
ATTCTACATAATGCGATCCTAGTTGCTGAAACCTTTTCCAATCATTTTGCTAAATTGACACATTGGTTGGACCATGTGTAAAATGAGGGGCCTTGATAAAATAAAATGAAACACTGGGTTATAAACGTTTTAGCACTTATGGAGAACAGTAATGCTAATTATAGGAAAAGGTTTGCTAATATCTCCAGTGAGGACTCAGTGACATTGTGAGAGAAGATTAGACTTTGTACTTTGTTTATACTGGTGCACAGCTCCTTAAGACCACATGCTGAAAACCTGTCTGAATGTACGGTGTTTATTCCTTTGATAAATTATACATCTACACCATTTTCAAATTTGGGTATTCTGAACCTATGGAAATAATGGTAACATAAATAATTGCTATGTGAATTTTCAGTAAAACCTTTATTTTAGGGGAAGACAAATTATGTCAAGATATCTCTTCAGACTTTAGATACTGGAAATACTAAATTTTCTTACTCTTCCTTGAATGTTACTACTAATAGTGCTGCAGCTTAAATGTGAAACTAAAAAATGTTTAAAGCTCTTCCACCTCCATACTTACAACAGTATAGTTTGTCTGTAACCTGATCCAAGACAACAAGATGATGATGCTTTCTTAGTATTTCTACAATTGTTGTGTTACAATGTTTTTTTTATTTTATTTTCACATGTTTCTGCTCAGAATATAACCAGGTCTGAGAGGGCTGTTTTTGGGGTTACTGGATCAGTTAGGTTTAAACCAGTAACCATACAGATCCCTACAAACACAGTGGAGGTTTGATGTAATTCAGGTACCGCAGTGCTGATGTGTACATCTGCATTTTACACACGTTAAGCCTACAGCTGGATTATGGTTCCCTGACTCCTGTAAAGTGTTAGTTCTTCTCCTAGTCCAACCATTCCTCAGGCTTTGGTGATTTATTTCAATCTCTCCTCTCATGAAATAATATTGAATCAGACTGAATCAAATTTCACTGACTGAAACACCTGGCTAGAGTGGATAACATTTAAATAGGGTTCTGCTTTGTTATACTCTTCTATTTTGAGTGCTTCTTTTCCACCTACTAGTAGTAGTACGATCTGAAAAGGGTGGAGTTGGTGCTATGTTTGGTTGCTCCAGATGACGCAGCTCCAGAAGGATCAGCAACCAGAGCTCTGGATGGATTATTACTCCAGCACATCAGATTACAGAGGATTCTGGGGTACATGAGTTGTCTGACTGGTTTACAGTTACTTTTGCTAAAAGGAAGTCCTTTATTGTTACCATGACTTCCCTTGAGATTTTTACTTGTTGTGGATGCTGCGCTGTGCTCTAATTGCTAGATTGATCACCACAGGTTTGTCATGCTTTTTGTCGGGTGTGAGGGTCATCTTGCCCTTGCACTGGTGCCCACGCTGAAGCACGACGCGCCTGGCTGCTCGGGCTCCTTGGTGCGAAATTACCAAAGTTTTGTTTTTCCCAAATGGCCCTGTACCAAAAACTGCCACCAGGTGAAGCAAGGAACCTATACCAAATGGTCTGATTCTTGGAATACAGCAGTTGTTGAGCAGTGATGACTTGTTCGTTCTTCATCTTTCACTGCATCAGTTCCTCTTTCTTCACCTCTTTTATCAACACAATCATCGTTATTGGGCTTTTAGAAGACACGTCCAACAGTCAGCTACCATGACATTTTTCAAGTGAAGCCAGCAAGGTCACGCATCAAGTGAAAAAGCAGCTAATTGATATGCTAACATGTCAGGGATGTGAAATGCAATCTGTCAAAATGACAGATGTCCTTCAGAGTTTTCTGTCACAGTTGAACCACCACCTTAACGAGGTGGAGGGGTTTGAGTGCTCAAATGATCCTAGAGGCTATGTTGTCTGGGGCCTAAATGCCCCTGGTAGGGTCTCCCCTGGCAAACAGGCTCTAGGTGATGGGTCAGACAAAGAGTGGTTCAAGAATCCCTCATGAAGAACAAAATATCGAGGCACGTGACGTCGCCCGGGACGGCGGAGCCGGGGTCCCACCCTGGAGCCAGGCCTGGGGTCGGGACTCGTCGGAGAGCGCCTGGTGGCCGGGTTGCTCCTCGCAGGACTCGGCCGGGCCAAGCCCGAACGAGAGACGCGAGGCCATCCCCCAGTGGGCCCACCACCTGCAGGGGGAACCGTGAGGGACCGGTGCAAAGAGGATTGGGTGGCGGACGAAGGTGGAGACCTCAGTGGCCCGATCCCCGGATGCTTAGGCTGGCTCTAGGGACGTGGAATGTCACCTCGCTGGGGGGGAAGGAGCCTGAGCTTGTGTGGGAGGTCGAGAGATATCGACTAGAAATAGTCGGGCTCGCCTCCACGCACAGCGTGGGCACTGGAACCCATCTCCTTGAGAGGGGTTGGACTCTCTTCTACTCTGGAGTGGCCCACGGGGAGAGGCGGCGGGCTGGTGTGGGTTTGCTTGTTGCCCCCCTGTTTATAGTGGGGGCAGGAGACTGCTGACCTCGACTGAGGACATTATCGGGCGGTGGAAGGAGTACTTCGAGGATCTCCTTAATCCTGCCGTCATGCATTCCGTGGTGGAAACAGAGGCTGGGGACCCGGGGTTGGACTCTTTCATCACCCAGGCTGAAGTCACCGAGGTGGTTAAAAAGCTCCGCGGTGGCAAGGCTTCGGGGGTGGATGAGATCCGCCCTGAGTACCTCAAGTCTCTGGATGTTGTAGGGCTGTCATGGTTGACACGTCTCTTCAACATTGCGTGGCGGTCGGGGACAGTGCCTCTGGACTGGCAGACTGGGGTGGTGGTCCCCCTTCATAAGAAGGGTGACCCGGAGGGTGTGTTCCAACTACAGGGGGATCACACTCCTCAGCCTCCCTGGTATGGCCTACGCCAAGGTATTGGAGAGGAGAGTCCGACCGATAGTCGAACCTCGGCTTCAGGAGGAGCAGTGTGGTTTTCGTCCCGGCCGTGGAACACTGGACCAGCTCTATACCCTCTACAGGGTGCTCGAGGGTTCATGGGAGTTTGCCCAACCGGTTCACATGTGTTTTGTGGACCTGGAGAAAGCATTCGACTGTGTCCCTCGTGATGCCCTGTGGAGGGTGCTCCAGGAGTATGGAATCGGGGGCCCTTTAGTAGGGGCCATCCGGTCCCTGTACGAGCGGAGCAGGAGTTTGGTCCGCATTGCCGGCACTAAGTCGGACCTGTTTCCAGTGCATGTTGGACTCCGGCAGGGCTGCCCTTTGTCACCGGTCCTGTTCATAACTTTTATGGACAGGATTTCTAGACGCAGCCAAGGGCCCGAGGGGGTCGGGTTTGGGGACCAGTGGATTTCGTCTCTTCTTTTTGCAGATGACGTGGTCCTGCTGGCCACCTCTAGCCAAGACCTACAGCATGAGCTGTGGCGGTTCGCAGCCGAGTGTGAAGCGGCTGGGATGAGGATCAGCTCCTCCAAGTCCAAGGCCATGGTACTCGACCAGAAAAGGGTGGCTTGTCCTCTTCAGGTTGGAGGGGAGTTCCTGCCTCAAGTGGAGGAGTTTAAGTATCTCGGGGTCTTGTTCACGAGTGAGGGAAGAATGGAGCGGGAGATCGACAGATGGATTGGTGCGGCTGCCACAGTAATGGGGGCGCTGTGCCGGTCCGTTGTGGTGAAGAGAGAGCTGAGCCGAAAAGCAAAGGTCTCAATTTACTGGTCGGTCTACGTTCCTACCCTCATCTCCTCATCTATGGCCATGAACTTTGGGTCATGACCGAAAAAACGAGATCCCGGATACAAGCGGCTGAAATGAGCTTCCTCCGTAGGGTGGCCGGGCACTCCCTTAGAGATAGGGTGAGGAGCTCGGCCATCCGGGAGGGGCTTGGAGTAGAGCCGCTGATCCTCCACATCGAGAGGAGCCAGTTGACGTGGCTCGGGCATCTATACCGGATGCCTCCTGGACGCCTTCCTTGGGAGGTGTTCCAGGCACGTCCCACCGGGAGGAGGCCCAGGGGACGGCCCAGGACCCGCTGGAGGGAATATGTCTCTCGGCTGGCCTGGGAACGCCTTGGGCTCCCCCTGGAGGAACTGGAGGAGGTGTCTGGAGAGAGGGACATCTGGGCGTCTCGGTTGAGTCTGCTGCCCCCGTGACCCGGTCCCAGATAAGCGGAAGATGACGAGTACGAGTACGAGTTTATAAAAAACGCTCAAAAGCAGAAAGTATTCATTTAATGCAACTTCTGCTTTGCATACATTATCATTGCAGAAAGTAAAAAGCAAAAGTCCCGTTGGGACCCTTGGAAACATTTGTCGTCCGTGAGACTTTTACATAATGTACCAGGATCCCTTTGTCATTTTTTTTGGTACAAAAACCAACGTCAATGGGCAGGTTGTGGAAGGAAGTGACAGGCAGGGGGACAACTGACTGACTGACTGATAATATGTATTTGTACAAAATCTGAACCTATACTAAACGTTTCTTCTGTCTCTCTCACACACAAATACACACATATATGGGATTTGAGTTCAACATCTGCGTTTTTGAGTCTGAATTTTAGAAACCTGCCCTTCTCCATGGCTACTCCACCAGAGACGCTTCTCCAGCACGGCCTGAAAGAGAAAGATCTGCCTTCCTGCTTGTTGAAAATCGCAGTGTGACTTTCTACAAGAAAAAAAAAACGAAACTCAGAAGAAGTCTGGACCCACTGAGATGAACAAAGATCCATGCTGTTTGCAAGAGCCAGAAGAGTGATACACTGGATTTATATTGAAAGCATCTTGTGCGGGCAGAAGAGAAACCGGAGCAAAGTTTCTTCTTTCTCCCTCCTGGAGAAGTTAAAGTGGACAAAGAATGATTGAATGTCTCACCAACAGACCGGGGAAGGGCCTGGTTGTTTTTTGGACTGATAGAGGACTGTGTGCCTGACAGTCTGACTCTGGAGCGATTTAGAAACTGATGGGGGTAACGTACAAACACACACACATTTGCATAAATCTTTTCCTATTTTCTGCAATGAAGAACGCTTATTAACCGCTGCTCATGTGATGCTTGCTTGACGTTGACAGATATAGCGGGTTAAAATATTATTTTAGGGTTAGAAAAGTATCTTTAAAAGGGTGATAACTTAACTCATTTGATACTTTCCAGTTAATTCTTTCAGAGAAACAAGTTCTCTTTCGTCGTGGAATATTCAGGGTCAATTATTATAGTTATTAAAAGTTATGAAAATGCAGAGGAAGTTACAACATCTCCAAAACTCAGCAGTAACCATGTGTTTCTATGTTATTCTCAGGACAGATCTCATGAAGGAGCATTTTTAAAACCAAGCGCATGCGTAAAACCTGATGGGTTTCTCCTTCAGATATTATTTTCTGTTGTCAGAGTTTGTATCCCATAAATCTAATGGGTAGAGACCTCATTAAAACAGGCTTAGTTCTACTGCAGATGGTCTTCATACAGTTTCTGACACAGTATTTACAGTTTGGTGCAGTTTTTGTCCACAAGTGCTAACTTACTCTTATGGAAAGTACAAATTCATTGTTTTTCACAGCAGCTGCTGGGAAGAGGTTATATTAGTGTTTTTTTCTTCCCTCTTCTGATTCATGCAGCATGTTGATTTACACGGTACCTTATATCAGGTCCTGACAAAAACTATGAAAGGTTTGGTTCTGCAGGTTCTTTTTTCTCCCTTTGGAGAAGGAAAGGACACCTGATCAGTTCTGTGTTGCACAGAAATATTAAAACACTTGTTGTTTTCTAAGATATCACCAGCTAAAAACTTTTAAAACTTTTGAGAGTATTTGGTTTTATTAAAAACATTTTCCTTGGTAAAACAAACCTTTAAAATAAGAATGAAAAAATGGGGTTATTTAGAAAGAATCTGATTGGACAGTGGTACCACACAAAAATTAAACTAATCTCATGCTTCCTAAAAGACTTTGCGTGAAAAGGCCTTCAGAACCGTGGAGTTATTTTCCACCACAGTATCAAGTTTTAAAGGATGCTTTTTCTTTATTTTAAAACAGATCTGGTTTTTGTTTTTAGCTTTTTAGCATAATGTTTGTCTGAAGCTTCTTATGAACTGGGTTAGAAGCAAATATGATCTGAGGTAAATTAGGAGCTGTGAACTAATAATTTTAAATCTGATTATTGTCCAAGCAGAAATAATATATTTAGCCAATCCTTCAATCTCTGCAGAAAGTTAACACCATTGTTCAATGCAGTAGTACTCAACTTGTGGTTCCTGGACTCCTGAAGCCTGTAAGCCATAGATTTTGGGTCCATAAAATTATAATATTTAATTAAAGGTAGGCTGATTACTTATTAAAATAGATCTAACCCAATGATGAGTTCCAGTCATTTTGGTGACTTTGAAATGCAATAATACTCAAAATTTCTACTCTGGGGACACAGATTGGGGCTGAAGAGTTTAGTTTTGGAACCAAGGTTAGGATTTTTATAACAGAATCAAGACAAGTAAAATCCTTTATTTTAGGAAAAGAAAAGAAATAAAGGCTCTCTTAACAGTAAGAGGATGGTCGGCTCAAACTCAAGTCTCCTTGTTTGATTTCTTAGGGTTTAAAGATTAAAAGAATACATATGAGTAGAAAGGTACACAAGGTGATTTCAGATTACTAAGAGATAAAATATTGGAACATTTATCACCATTGGATTATTAAAAAGGGGTTCAAGTAATAAGTTCTCCCCAACTCTCAAAATTTAAATAGCCAAATTAAAGAAAATGATGTTTGTTCTTTTTGAAACACTATGTGGGAAAAAGTCCAGTTTGGAGTCAATCTTCTTATCTTAATTTCTGATTAAGTCAAACACTGCAGTTTTGTTTAGTTTGGATATAACATAAAAATGTCAATGCCGACTTTTCTAATTTCCCCTCGGGGATCAATAAAGTATCTTTGAATTTGAATTGAATTAAATAAAAAATACTTATTTGCATTTAACTTGAAATTCTCCAATACAGCTGCGATCAAATTGAGCCAAACAAAAAGAGAACTATAACAATAACTCTCAGGATTGTAGTTATTATTACAGAGTTACAGTACAAAGAATTAGCAAAAGGTTTCAGCATCAGTAAATTTGGATTCATATAAGAGAAAACTGTTGCTGTGCTTCTAAATACTTTGAGATTTTCTGGACTATGTGCACTCATTTTTAAAAAGGATCCTGAAGATTGTCATAACAAAATTTATCAATTATAGCATTAAAAGATATGGTTGAGAAAACATATTCTGAAAAGAGATTGTTAAAAATTTCTTTGAATTCTTGAAGCTTCAAATTTGGCCATTTGTCTGTCTTTGATGTTTTGTTTGTTTTGTTGGAATGAATGTTTGTTTATATGTTGCATGAAACAATAATCCATGTTTAGAATAATGTTTCTAAATCTCAGATTGATTAAAACTTTGAGTTTTCAGGAGAGTTAAGAAGCAGCTTGTTTCTGAGGTAGGTGCATGTTAACAGTTTTGCAGTTTAAGTTACACTAATGTGGGATGGGATGAAGAAACTGTGGGTCCCGCCCATAGGCTGTCAATCAGAGGTTAGTTCTGCCTGACTCCGCCCACCTACCAGGTTGGTTCATGCCTTTGTTGTCATGGTAACGCTCAGCACCTCCCTTCCTGAGTTTTAACACTGTTTAAGAGACAATAGAATCAAAATGCTTGTAGTGATTGTTGCCTTAAAAACATGTTTTTTTTAAATAATAATTAAGGATGTAGCATGACTTTTAGATTTATGTGTTTTATTACTAAAAGGTTAATGAAATAGTTTAAACTAGTTTGAAGAATTAGTTTTGTATGCAGAATCATTGGTGGTTTATTAGATTGAAAGTTTCCCTGGTGCCATTAAGCTAACTGACAGTTCAAGATATGCAAGAGTAAGGAATATATTTTTGATAAAGAATCAGAGTCATGCCTTTATACTTGGTGGGAATTATTTATTAGATTCAAATTGTAGGGTTTATTCATCCAAATTACATTAGATGTCCATTAATCTAATACTCATCTTTGTACAAGACAAATTAGGATGATATGTGACTAATTTCTAAGTGAGACATTGATGAACTGAATGACTAAAGTTTGTGTTTAGTTGTTAATGGAACTGAATTGCAGTTAAAAACATCTGGCTTCCAGGACACAAGTCATCTTCCAACTGGATCATCCACGGCCTGAAAGGTGTGAGGACAGCGGACCACCACAAGACAAAGAACTGTAAGCTGATCACTGGCGAGTGATTGAAGAGGTGGTTGAAGAACACTGTTCTTACAAGGGCACAATAATCCCTTGGGCAGTGCAACGTTATTTCAGAATCTACTTAAGGCCATCGCATTGCCTGAAAGTTAGAAATCATAAAGTCATTTGCCTCACTGCACACACACCACAGTGAGAGATTCTTTCCTCCCACTTTGACAGCGAGACTGACTCTGAGGAGGATATCTCGGATGCTTTTATCTAACTTTTATGTTTATTGCTTGATATTTATCATTATAGTATTATTACAAATTTGAATGTGTTCATTTCCACCGTTGTTTAGTTGGACTATGGAAGCCTAACTTCCAGCAGGTTAGAGTTCCTGTTTCTAAATATATTTCTAGAGGAGCTTCCTACGACCGCCCACCTGTACCAGACTGGTAACAGGACAGCTTGAAGCCACTCAGGAGAGTCAGCAGGATTCTTTGTTTTTTAAGTTGTGTTTATAATTTGTTTTCTTTAAAAAAAAACTGTTTGCTTTCAGTACCAGAAGAAAGGACATTCCACTTCAAGGTCACGATGCAGCTATATGGAAGGTGGTCTGTTCTGATGCTAATGATTGGTATTGCAAATATTTTTTATAACTCTTGTGTTCATTTTGGGAAAGGTACAGCAAAGACAATGTGTGGTTAATCTGACTAATAATACTCATCAGCGGATTCGAAGAGAGATTCATCACTTTTCTGATTACTATGAACATGCTGATAATGTCTGGTGGCAACTGATGCATCAAACCGTGAGGAAGATAAGAAATTATTGTTGTTATGTTTGTTGTTTGATTTCACGTGCTATTAATGATCAACCATTTTTGGTACCAGTTCCTATTGATACTACTTATGCTCTAGCTACTTTCTTTCCAGATAACCGGTTGGTGGAGGTCATTTTTCCTTGGGTGATGGTTTTGTAAAATTTTCTTTTAGTTATGTGATTATCTTGTAATCAGAAGAAAGGAGTGTAATGGAAAATTATTTTAAAGTGCTCTGATATTCCCTTCACCTCTCTCCTCTGACCTCTGTGTTTTATTAGTGTTCTGTTATTTAGAGCAGATGGACTAAATTCAAATGCTGGAGAGTTTTATGGTTAACACTTCCTGAAGTGTATATTTCAAGGGAAGGTAGATGGGTGCCCTCATAAATAACTTTGTTAACTCTGACCCGGGGAGGGTCTAGGGGCCATATTTCTAAAACTCTTTGAAGTTGAGATAACACCCTCATTTTTGGTATAAATACTGTTTGTGATTTCTGTTCGGGGCTCTGTTTTCACTGACTAACCTCAGTGTCTCAGGGTCTTCAAACGCTGAATGCCTTTGAATAAAACTTATAAGACAAAGTCCGGATTTTCTCTTGTTATGAGTCAACTTCTACCCACTTTGATAAGAAAATTCCACAACAGTATGGACAGCTCAACACTTTTTTAAGGTTTGCTCTCTATTGTAAGGACAGTTCAACACTCGTTTTTTTGACTTCAAAACACCCTACTTTTTGGACACTTGACATATATTAGAATTAGGGAAATGTCAGGCAAAGCCCCTTGGGTCATCCACAGAACCAGTGACCCTAGCTGTCACCCGGACATTTGAGACCATCCAGTGTCAGGAAAAAGTCCCATTAGGACTTTCTGCTGTCGTTTCTGCTTGCCTGGCATGGATGTTGGTGGTTCTGCGTCTCTGGGGGGAGAGCGGCCTCTTTGCTGTGCGTTCTGTGCTGCCTTTCTGCTTGCGGGGCTGGCGTCTTTCCCTTGGGCATGGTGGTAGGCAGGGTGGTGCATCGTTGGGTCTGCTTGACTGTCTAGCTGGCCTGGGGGGTCTCGGTTTGTTTGCCTATGCTGGCCCGGAGTTTGCATTTGGGTGGGGCTGCCATTTTGGGTCGGGTGTTTCTTGTTGGCGGCCTCGGTGTTGGTGAGCCTTGCGTGGTTGTGGCTGCGGTCTGGTGCCAGGCATCGGGGACTGTGCACTCTGTTGGCTCTGCCCCGTGGTTTGGGGGTGTTGGGCATGTTGGTCATGTGCCCTCCTTTGTGTGGTGTATTCTGGTGGCACTGGGCTGGCTGGTCTGCTCTTTTTCATGTAGTGGGGCCACACTCTTGGTTGATGCTGCGCACGCTTCCGGCTGGCTCTTTTTTGTGTGTCTGGTCTGGACACCAGCATCTGGATCGGCTGAGCGGCGATGGTAGAGCTGAGCTGGATGTTTCTATCTGGGCTATCGATGCAGTGGCAGTAATGTGGTGTGTCTGTGTGGTTGCGGGGAGGTGTTGGGGACGCCAGGCCCGAGTGCTTGCCGCTGGCCAGGGACCTCTTGCCGGGTGAGTTTATCCCGTCCTGCTGTGGGGTCGGGGGTTCCATTGTGAGCTCGGTGTTCGCCCTGTGGGCGGGGCCTATGGTGGCGTTGCACGGGACCCTTGCCTTGCTGTGTGGTGGGGGCAGGACGCGGCGGGGGTGCTTGGAGTGGGGCTGTGTGTGGAGCTTGCACTATGTGGGTGTTGCTTCATTGGCTTTTCGGGGATGAAGCTCTCCTGTGGTAGTGTGCCCATGTGCTGTGGGAGGAGGGGGGGGGATTCATGGCGTTTGGGTTTGGGGGCATGTGTTCGATATCTGTGCCCTGGTTGGGGGTGACCCAGTGGGGATATTCATGTTGGGGCTCATGGGGTTGGGATCCAAATTCATTGGGGTTGGGATTATTTTATTCTGTGGCGGCTCTGGTTGACGGACTTGTTTGGACCATGTGGACCCCTCTTTTGTTCATGGCCCCCTCTCCGGATGAAGATGGGGGTGTTGGTGTCCCATTGGGACATTTGGGGACAATTTGCAATTTACTCCATGTGACTTTTACATAATGTCACTTTGTCATTTTTTAGAGGCTTGGTGCCTACGGTAAGGACAGCAAAACACTTTTACCCCTTTTTCACCAATGCGGTTCGGAGCCCGTTCTGGTTCCTGAACGTGATTTCAAACCAGTGATGCGTGTTTCCACCAAAGAAAAGAGGTTCCAATGCGTGAACTCTGGTTCAACTCAGGCACCACAGAATACTTGGTTCTTCTGTGCGAACCGTAACGTCAACCGTGAGCTGGTCAAAGCCACAGACAATAGAAGCAGCAAGTATGGTGTCGAAGACGGAGAACGTACCCTATAAAAATTATTTATGTTTGTAAAAACACACTAAACGCACAGTGTATAACTACTGGTTTCTGTTACACTCGGGATGCTGAACATACGCAGATGAAAACATTGTACATACTATTGTTCTTGCATGGAGTCACTGTCTCTGTTTTCTGTTACCACATTCCCCTCTGTGCTGTGTAACGCCCACTATTGATGATTCATGCTTGGTTCGCAAAACTGCAGGAAATGAGCCTAAGTGCTTAAGAAGGCACCAAAGTTCGAAGGCACACTAACTGAACCAGTTCAAGAACAAGAGTTCCTGAAGTGGAAAAACGCTTTTTGTATTTTTTTTAAGGCTTGGTCAGAGACATCAGGCTCAGTAGCTCTGATGACTCTGAGAGTCAGCTAACATTTAATCACCTAAAATTTTTCTTTTTCTATTTTGTCTCAATATTACATGAATCATTTATTCCCATGATTCTCTGGATTCTTGTTCCATTTTTCCTGTTTTATTATTTTTTCTGGTCATTCCTCTACCATGTGGTGGCTACTGGACGGAAGAGTCGTGTGAGGTTTTCCCTGCCTGATTGTTTGATGGGTGTTTTATACACTGATGTTTGTAAGGTCCGTCTGACAGGGTTTTTGCTCACACAGAGGATGACGACTATGTCATTTTCTTTTATTATTTACTCTCATTATACTTTTTATATTCATTGTCACTCAGTTACTTGTTTGTTTTTGACCGTTATCGTTCACACATAGAAAAAGTTTCATTTATGATCGAAAGGGTGAATTATGATGGAAAATTCATAAAATACCCTGCTATGTCACTGATACTCTGTCTGACCTGATGAAAGTAGTGGTGCTGTAAAACTGTTCTCTCTTGTCAAGGTATAATAAAGCTGATTTGAGTGACGATCACCGATCTCTTCCTTTGTTGAATACAAATCTTTCCTTAACACCTGCTCTGCTCATTGCTAGGTTGTCACATATTGTGACCTCGTCATCACTATTCACAGCAGTGTCATCTCAGCCTCCTCCCTAAACAGAGATTATTCTCCTCTCTGTCGCTCAGTGGTGCAGGGCACTGCTGAGCATGTAATTAACCATGAGGAATACTTTGGAGCTATTTAGGCCTAGCAGATGTTTATGCTTCTGGTTCCGACGCACCCAGTGAGGCATTGCTTCGCCTTTAACCCAGTGGCGATAGCCTTAAAGGGCGAAAGCTATACGAAATAGAACATTGGTTACATATTGTAACCCCAGATTCTGGAGCCCCTTAAGCTTTGAGCCTCACTGGTTCCTAAATGGCTGAAGTGAAAAGATTCCAGATTTAATTATTATTACAGTTGCTGGGAGCTCTGGTCTGAAACCAGCTCAGCTCCATGTCCTTCCAAACAACCGTACTATATTACACTGAAGAGAAGATGATCCAAAGTTTCCAGCTTACTGTCACAGAAAGAAAAACCATTTACTTTTAGTTTAATTATCTGCGTGATAAAGTCATTAGTTGAGTAAATTTTATTTAAACTTTTATAATTAAAAAAAATAAATAAATACATATATATACAGGGGTTGGACAATGAAACTGAAACACCTGGTTTTAGACCACAATAATTATTATGGTGTAGGGCCTCCTTTTGTGGCCAATACAGCGTCAATTCGTCTCAGGAATGACATACACAAGTCCTGCACAGTGGTCAGAGGGATTTTAAGCCATTCTTCTTGCAGGATAGTGGCCAGGTCACTACGTGATACTGGTGGAGGAAAACGTTTTCTGACTCGCTCCGTCCAAAACACCCCAAAGTGACTTAATAATATTCAGATTTGGTGACTGTGCCGGCCATGGGAGATGTTCAACTTCACTTTCATGTTCATCAAACCAATCTTTCACCAGTCTTGCTGTGTGTATTGGTGCATTGTCATCCTGATACACGGCACCACCTTCAGGATACAATGTTTGAACCATTGGATGCACATGGTCCTCAAGAATGGTTCGGTAGTTCTTGGCAGTGACGTGCCCATCTAGCACAAGTATTGGGCCAAGGGAATGCCATGATATGGCAGCCCAAACCATCACTGATCCACCCCCATGCTTCACTCTGGGCATGCAACAGTCTGGGTGGTACGCTTCTTTGGGGCTTCTCCACACCGTAACTCTCCCAGATGTGGGGAAAACAGTAAAGGTGGACTCATCAGAGAACAATACATGTTTCACATTGTCCACAGCCCAAGATTTGCGCTCCTTGCACCATTGAAACCGACGTTTGGCATTGGCATGAGTGACCAAAGGTTTGACAATAGCAGCCCGGCCGTGTATATTGACCCTGTGGAGCTCCCGACGGACAGTTCTGGTGGAAACAGGAGAGTTGAGGTGCACCTTTAATTTTGCCGTGATTTGGGCAGCCGTGGATTTATGTTTTTTGGATACAATCCGGGTTAGCACCCGAACAACCCTTTCAGACAGCTTCCTCTTGCGTCCACAGTTAATCCTGTTGGATGTGGTTCATCCTTCTTGGTGGTATGCTGACATTATCCTGGATACCGTGACTCTTGATACATCACAAAGACTTGCTGTCTTGGTCACAGATGCGCCAGCAAGACGTGCACCAACAATTTGTCCTCTTTTGAACTCTGGTATGTCACCCATAATGTTGTGTGCATTTCAATATTTTGAGCAAAACTGTGCTCTTACCCTGCTAATTGAACCTTCACACTCTGCTCTTACTGGTGCAATGTGCAATCAATGAAGACTGGCTACCAGGCTGGTCCAATTTATCCATGAAACCTCCCACACTAAAATGACAGGTGTTTCAGTTTCATTGTCTAACCTCTGTATATAATATACATTTTTCTGCTATGAATCTAACCTGCTGATCTGTGCGACTGTAACCAACCTTTGACCTCCATCTTGGATCTCAGACCAGCTGCTGCTTCAGTTCTGAGCTGAAACACTTTCAGGGATCATTAACAACATCTCAGATGATCTTTTAGCTCCAGATAAACTGGTTCAGATCAACTGGTTAAACTGGTGCTTTGATCAGGAAGTTCTGATGAAACCAGCACCACTGAGCTCTGATCATCTTAGAGCTTCTCTGATGTTCTGCTCAAAGCTCAGAGCTCCACAGTTTGACTCCAGCTGGACTTTTCCAGCTTTTTCCAGGAAACATATTTGCTCTGGTTGATGAATTATTATGGGATGTCCAGAGAAACTAAAGACTGAGGATTTCCTCCAGCAGTGATCAGAAATACAACAGTGATGTGATCTGATTTATTATTTTCACACAAAGTTTTATAATTATGTTTGAAACGTCAAAAACGTCCAAAAATCTGAAATCAGAGGATTCATTTAAAAGGATGGTTTTATACTTTTAATACATTTCACAGAAAATTGTGAAATTATGAAATAGTTATTTAGCTTTTTTTAAGATCTTGAACATCAGATCGTTGTTTCGTTGTTTCTTTGTAGAAAACGTAAATGTTGAGGTTTTATCAGAGAACTGTTGCTTCTTCAGGATTGTCCAAAGTTATTTCTTTAAACTAAATTAACTCAAAGCTTCTCATGAGTTATATTTCTGATAATTAATGTATTTTTCTAGTTTTGTGTATTTTATCTGCAGAAGGTGAAGTATTTATTAAAACTTGTTTCTTTATCTAACAGCTGTGTCTCCAGCTTGATCTTTCTGGATGAAGCTCTCACTGCTCTCACTCAGTTTACTTTAATACACTTTAATGTCTAATTATGACTCAATCTGCTGTTTATTTGGCCTTTTGGATCCATGAGAGCAGGAAGGAGGAGCTGTTGGTCTCATAAAGACTCACATAATATCCTGAACCTCAGCTGATAAATTCTGACCAGCTCAGCATCCTGAAGGGTTCAGATCAGGTGTTTCTGTCTGCTGTGAAGATCTAATGGTCCTGAGGGCCACAGACGGCTCCCAGACCAGCAGGGTCTGAACCTCAGTGTTCTTAAACTCAGGTGTTGAATGTTGAAGCCAGTAAAAAACAAATGTTTCTAGCAGAGATCACTCTTGGTTTTAATGGAGGTTAGATGTCTTTCTCAGGTTAATCAGGTCAGTGATTGGGTTGGAGGAGCCGAACTGAGAAGGAGGCTTTTAAAAAAGGAGACAAAGTTCTGAATTTAACAATTCAGCAAACAGAGAGTGTATTACAAGCTAGCCCATTTTTTTTGAAAACTAATCAAACAACAGGTTAAGTGTTTAATATGTGGAATCATATTTTTATAGACTAATAAAATAATACTGAAATTTAAAGCCAGTAATCCTGACTTCCTCTGGCTTGGATCTATTCTGTATTGTATTTAAGTTTAGCTCACTGTGTCTGTTTATTAATATTTTTTTACATTTATGCATCAAATGACTCACTGGGTCAAACAAAGTCTGCCCTCTATGGGCTGGAGATGGTACTGCTGGTTAAATCAACCTGTTTTTTTTTCTTATTCACAGATTGTCTGAAAGCTGCACAAAATAATGTACACTTATTAAAAACTGATTATTAAAAACAGATTAGAAGCTGATTTCGTGGAATATTCAGGCTGCTTTAAGAGAAACACAGAGGGGGAAATAATGACGTGAAAAGTGGGATGGGATTCTCAGCTTCTCCTGAAGCAGGAAGTAGTTTATTAAGATACTTTTATGGCCTTTGGCACCAAACACCTGAAACGGTAAGTTTTAGTTCGTGTTTGCAGCTTTAAAGTGTTTAAAGAGTTTAAACATTAAAGTTAATGTTAGTTTATGTTGAAATAAAGTTTAACAGAAGTATTTCGACGTCTTCGTGTTTCTGGTCAGCTTTTTTTCTTCTTCCTTAAAAGCGAATGAAAATGTTACAAGTGCGAAGTTTCATTTCAGCATAAATATTATTTAATGCGAATGAAAATGTTTCAGTGCGAAGTTCATTTCAGCTTAAATATTATTTAAATGCCCCATGATTGTAGAAAATGCCTCGTTTCTGTACATATACGGTTCATCACAGAAACATGTATTAAAAATGTTTCAGATTTAGCTCATACATGTTTTTAACCTTTTTTATATTAATGAACATTTCATTCTTTTCTTTCTGTAAGTTTCTACAGGGATTTATAAGCTAGACTTATTAATTTTCTGCAGATCTAATTAATTAGCACGAAAGTGAAACTTATCCCTACATCTTATAATCCTTCATCTTGTTCTGGTTGTTTCTAAACGCCATATTGGAGAATGACAACCAGGGTACTAATCTGCAGATAAACTATGTATGAACATTTGATCACATAATGAAATAATCTCAGTACCTCTGCAGCCTAATGGGTTTTATTTATTTCGTACAGGGCCTCAGAGAAGCATGTTAAGATGGACCACCTTCCCCCTCCTAATGGTTCTGACTTGGATCCAGCTGTGTTCTCCTGCACTCGGTGAGGATCAGAGTTACAGCCGAACAAGTTCTGAATATCAGATTTTATCTGAAAATATTACTGACTGATTTAAACAGAACTCAGAGTATGAATGATTTCTTTCCTCAGTTTAGGTTCTGGTTGTACTTTTCTACAGACAGGCAGATGCTACTGAAGTTGGGTTCACTCACATTGGGACCGAAGAAGGATAGAAATAAAATTTAGGGAAAAGAGAAACTCTAAATTTGCAGATCTGATCTCATCAGATCTATTTACTGTCAGTGTTTGCTGAGATCTGTTCATCTGAGCTGTGATAGAAACCTTGACCTGAGAAACTGTTTTAGTCAGTGTATCTTATGTCAAATCCTGGATATTCAAGGTTTAGTTTTCTGTATTTAACCTAAACCCAGAGCACATCATGTTAACTATGTTTAATTTGGTCGTAGCAGTCGACTGTTTCATCAGTCACCAGATTAATTTGGCTCATTATTGATATTTAATAAAATAAAAATTAAACGTCAGCCATGCCTGAGCATCTCCCTTAAAGACAACAGCTTCAGGCTGAGGAGGACAGCGTTGCTAGGCAACAGAAGATGGAGACATGTTGCTCTGAGTCCCTAAAGGATGTTAACCTGCAGAACAAACATGTTCAGAGAGAAAACAACATGCTCAGTGGGGTTTCACTTAGAAAAAATTGCATAGAATCGATACTAAATGTGAACGTTTGTCCAAAAGCTAAAGACTTATGAAACCATGCTGACACACACCAGCCATCAGTTTCCCCTTTATAAATCACAGCTGCACCTCAACGTTTGCTACAAGCTTCTGCCTCATGTTTTGCCCTCTACATCCCCACATTCAACCATAAATGATTGATGCAAAGCAGCTCCTGAATGTCAGTAAGCCAGCTGATCAATGTTATTTCATGGTTAACACGGCAACCGTGGAGAAAATGGCAAACAAACGCAGTTTCACCGAGGCAGAAATTGAGGTGTTTGTCAGTGAGGTAGAGAGTGGAACAAATATCATGTTTGGTAGCCTCAGCAGTGGCACGACAAATTAAAGGAAGTGTTGTGAGTGTATCCACAGTGTTGAAATGTTTACAGCCGTCAGTGTTATTGGCTCACCTTGTCACAATTTCTGTGTTAATCTGTGGTCCACATAACCCTGGTGATCATCAGGGAGAGGAATGTCATCGTTAGAAAACTTTCATGCAGGACAGCGGTCCCCTGGGGACTGGAATTGGACAACACATTACTGTTGCTCATCCCACTGTAGTCATATGCCCTAATATGTGTCTCTTTTTAAAGTTTGTGTTAAATTATAAGGTGGGATCAGGTGAAATAACACATACACATTCAGCCATGATAAAGAAATATCCATCCATCCATTCATTGTGTTCTGCTTATCTGGGTTCGGGTCGCGGGGCATCAGCCTAAGCAGAGAGACCCAGACTTCCCTCCCCCCAGACACTTGGGCCAGCTCGTCCATGGGAATCCAAAGGCGTTCCTAGGCCAGCTGAGAAACATAGTCCCTCCAGCGTGTCCTGGGTCTTCCTCTGGGCCTCCTCCCATTGGGACGTGCCTGGAACACCTCACCAGGGAGGCGTCTAGGAGGCATCCTAACCAGATGCCTGAGCCCCCTCAACTGGCTCCCCTCGACATTCAATTCAATTAAAAAATACTTTATTAATCCCAAAGGGAAATTAAATGTTGTTATAGCTCATATTATGAAGGTTTCCTCAAAGAGCCGTTGTAGATGCTGATGGCTGTGGGTAGGAGGGATCTCCTGTAGTGCTCCGTCTTACAGCAGATCTGAAGAAGCCTCTGACTGAAGACACTCTGTTGTTGTAGGACAGTCTCATGAAGAGGATGCTCAGGGTTCTCCATAATGTTCTTCATTTTATGAAGAATCCTTCTTTCCACGATGATCTCCAGAGGTTCCAGAGGAGTCCCCAGAACAGAGCCAGCCTTCTTTATCAGCTTGTTGAGCTTTTTTAAGTCCCTGGCTCTGATGCTGCTTCCCCAGCAGATGATGGTAGAAGAGATCACACTCTCCACAACAGACTTATAGAAGATATGCAGCATCTTGCTGCAAACACCAAAGGGATCTAAGCTTCCTCAAGAAGTACAGTCTGCTCTGTCCCTTCTTGTAGATGGCTTCACAGTTGCATCTCCACTCTAGTCTGTTGTCCAGGTGAACACCGAGGTATTTATACTCCTCCACCACCTCCACTTCTTCTCCCATGATGGAAATAGTTTTTGACTTATTCCTGTTTCTCTTAAAATCTAAAATCATCTCCTTTGTTTTAGTCACGTTCAAAATGAGATGATTGTTTCCACACCATGCCACAAAGCGGTCCACCACCTTCCTGTACTCAGCTTCTGGTCCATCTCTGATCCACCCCACGACTGCAGAATCATCCGAGTATTTCTGCAGATGACAGGAGTCTGTCTTGTACTGGAAGTCTGAGATGTACAGAGTGAATAGGAATGGTGAGAGTACAGTCCCCTGTGGTGCTCCTGTGCTGCTGACTACCTGGTTGGACTCACAACCCTTCAGACTCACAAACTGTGGTCTGTTTGTCAGGTAGAGAAACAGCGGCATGGAGAAACAGCAGCTCTATTCTGAGTCCCTCCCAGATGACCGAGCTTCTCATCCTATTTTTAAGGTAGAGCCCAGACACCCTGCAGAGGAAACTCATTTCAGCCGCATGTATCTGTGACCTCGTTCTTTCGGTTATGACCCAAAGCTCATGACCGTTTATGAGGGTAGGAACGTAGATCGACTGGTAAATTGAGAGCTTTGCTTTTTAACTCAGCTCACTCGTAACCACGACAGACTGGTACAGCGCCCGCATCACAGCTGCACCAATCTGTCTGTCGATCTCCTGCTCCATTTTTCCCTCATCTGCGAACAAGACCCCAAGATACTTGAATCCTCCACTTGAGGCAGGACCTCCCCCCAACCCAGAGGAGGCAGTCTACCCTTTTCCGGCTAAGGACCATGGCCTCAGACTTGGAAGCACTGATTCTCATCCTGGCAGCTTCACACTCGGCTGCGAACAGCTCCAGTGAGAGCTGTAGTTAATGAGCTGATGAAGCCAGTAGGACCACATCATCTGCAAAAAGCAGAGGCGCAATCCTACGGCCACCAAAACGGATCCCCTCAACACCTTGGCTGCGCCCAGAAATTCTGTCCATAAAAGGTATGAACAGAACTGGTGTCAAAGGGCAACCTTGGCGGAGTCCAACCCTCACTGGAAACGAGTCCGACTTACTGCCGGCAATGCGGACCAAGCTCTGACACTGGTCGTATAGGGACCTAACAGCCGGTATCAAAGGGCCTGGTACCCCATACTCCCGTAGTACCCGCCACAAGGTTCCCTGAAGGACACGGTTGAGCGCCTTCTCCAAGTCCACAAAGCACACGTAGACTGGTTGGGCGAACTCCCATGAATCCTTCAGGACCTTGCTGAGGGTGTAGAGCTGGTCCGGTGTTCCACGGCCAGGACAAAAACCACACTCCTCTTCCTGAGTCCGAGGTTCGACTATCCGACGGACCCTCCTTTTGTCCCCCCTTTTGAATATTGGAACAAGTATGCCCACCCCACTTTGGCATCTCACCAAGGGCAACTACAGAGTGGAAAAGTGTCCAACCCCCCTAAGGAGACTGGTGCCAGAGCCGTGCGTCGAGGTGAGCCGTACTATATCTAGCTGGAACCTCTCTACCTTGCACACCAACTCAGGCTCCTTCCCCACCAGAGAGGAGACATGCCACGTCCCGAGAGCCAGCTTTTGCAGCCGAGGATCAAACCGCTAAGGTCTCCGCCTTCGCCCACCACCCATAACACATTGCACCCGACCCCGTTGGCACCTCCCATGGGTGGTGAGCCCATTGGAAGAGGGACTCATGTTTCCTCTTTGGGCTGTGCCTGGCTGGACTCCCTGGGTGAAAGCCCAACCACCAGACGCTCGCCAGCGTGCCCCACCTTCAGGCCTGGCTCCAGAGTGCAAGGGAACACTGTTTCCATTTATTGTAACCGTCATAATTGGTCTGTGGGCTGCGCTTTGTCTGATCCCTCACCTAGGACCTGTGTGCCTTGGGTGACCCTACCAATAAGAACCATATAAGAACACACAGCAGTTCTCACACTTATCACAAAAAATTGAACAAAGGTAATCTGAACCTGAGAAACTGTAGAAACTAAATACACCCTTGTTGTTTCATAGGATTTAAGAAAAGAGAGTCAAATGCTGCTGATCTAACTCTAGTTGTGAGCTTTAATCTGTGATCTTTGGTTCTGTGTCACAGATGCACCAACTGCAGATTCAACTCTATCAGAAAAAGACGACAAATATCAATCAGTGTCTGACATTTTATGGTGAAACGCTGCAGTGTGACTGCTGCTGAGACACGTCTGGTTTCTGTCTCTTTTTCCCACCCAGGAACTCTTCCACAGCCGTCTCCTTGTTTTCTTCGTCATCCTTCTCTCCCTCTGTTCAGGCTCTACCTCTAACAATACGAGCGTTCACACCTGAAACTTCTTGTAGAATCCGTGTTGGATTATATCTCTGGTGGACCTTGTTGACACAACCCTGCTGCAGTAAGAAAGGTGCAGTCTGGTATTCCCCATTCTGTAGTGAGACTGAAGTTTATCCATTAACAGCTCGCCCCTGTTGCAGCTGAATGCCATGTTAAATGAGGCAGGACAAGTTAAAGGAAAAGTAACTCAGCTTTTATTTTAACTGGATGAAAATGTTGCATGGAAACAAAAACAACCAAGACTGTGAGGAGCAGTGGTATTTCAAGGTTGCCCATCTAAACCCACTGAAGGAGTGAAACACAGGAACTCCTATGCTAGGACCACCGGGCCCAGGTGACCCAACAGGCTGATGACCCGGTCACGCCCACTGAGATTCTGCAGCTCAGCAAATAAACATGCAGCACAGCAGAGGGCTGGGGTCGTCACACTGCTATGAAATTGTGATAATTTATGTTTTTTTAGATGGTCAATTGTTCTCCTGGTGCAGCTCTGCTGTTTTTCCTTTCGTTCTAGGAGTCGGGATTGACCCAGTTCATTTAACATTATCTCTACCTGCTCATTAACACTTAATGAGGTCGACCATATGTGCTATGAAACAGTCTTAGATTAATGCTCTATTAGTCTGATTTCACAGTTTTTAATCATATTCTACACTTTGCAGTTGTGGTGAGAAGAGATCTTTGCCCCCAGACTACAGCGTCCCTCCAGGTGGAGGAGGACCTGGTCTGACTCAGTGGACGTAATCTACATAAATGGCCCAGCTTTCAGACCCAACAGTGGGAACACATTCAGAAACAACCTGGGTAGATGAAAGGGTCCTGGAAGTTGAGTTTAGGTCAAAAATGTTCAAGAAACCATGGAGAAAACCAGGCTTAGCAAAGAAAGTCTGGTGGTGGAGATGTGATGATGTAGAATGTAGATGCATTAGATTTCCAGAACTAATACGTAGTTTCTGAGGATTTTATCAGCCTGTGATCCATCAGCCTAGTTTTGAGAGTCCTGTCTTTTGTCTTCTGACTCCTGCAGGAAAACCTCTGCTCACTGAGAATGAAACTTTGGATGTCTACCAGGGAGAGGAGCACTCGAACGTCACACTGACATGGATCCATCCGCATCATAATGCCACCCGCTATGAGATACTGAGCATACATCTGATTGGCATGGAGCCACTGAGGCCTATTTATCGTTACCACAGCAGATATAAACCTGAGCCATACATAGATGAACAGTTCAGAGGTCGACTGCAGTGTCATCTTCAGCTGGTGAGGAAAGGACGGATCGAATGTGTCCTCACTGACCTGAGTCTCAACGACACAGGAAGGTATCATTGGGAGGTTGTCGATGTTGAAAAAAGACATCGTAGGGAATACAAGCTTGATGTCAAACGTAAGCATTTTTCCTTAAATCTATAGTTTGATTTTTGTTTTATGGTCTCTTGTGTTTGCCACTTTTTTCTTAGGTCTCATTGTTGAAAACAAGATCTGCAGATGATTCATTCTGGTTTCTTATCTTTGCAGCTTCCATGCATCAAACTCAGGAGGAGACCCACACGCCAATTGATCGGGGGAGGTTTGGACTTTATGTTGGGTTAGGTTTGTTTTTGGTGGTAACAGGAGGACTTTCACTCCGTTACATGGTTGGTTCAGAGTTCAGGTTAAGTACATTCATCTCCAGGTTTATAAGGTAGAAAGTTATAGATTCACAAAAGCAACAATCAGTAGCATCCCAGACATGTTTTTCTGACCATGGCTTGATCATAAATTGGAGGAGATCTTATGGACTCCCCAAAGATCATCCCATCTTTAATCCATGTTGGACGTGAAGCTCAGTTAGCAGTTTGTTTTCTGGTGACCAGAAATGCAGGAATGAGTTCTAGAAAAGGAACAGAACTTATTCTAAATGTTTTGAATTTTTTTTACAAATGCACTTTGCACTAATAACCTCACTGTTACAGTGAAGCTGCTGCTATCACAGGCGTAATGGGTGGGAAACATTACACTGAAGAAACAGTTTCTACTTCATGTTAGCAAGAATGTGGAGCAGTAAACGGTGGTTCTTCCTTCAACTAAAGGTTGTTGGTATGAATTCCTGCCATGGGAAAGGTGGAGGCGTCGTTGAGCCAGACGCAGAATCCTTGAATGAGCTACCTCAATGCCTTTTTTGGTATTAAAGATTTTAGTATAAAATCTTGTTTTAACCATAAATAAGCACATTTACAATAATGTATTGCACTAAATGAAGTCAGTTGTAGCTTATGTTTAACTGTGAGGTCAGTGGTCGATTTTCAGCACAGTGTCAATTAGCAAAAGACTGAATCATTGAATAAGCTACCTCTATGGAAGAGAAGTATTAGCAAGTACATTAATGTAAAGCAGCAAACGAGGTCGACCGTGGTTCATCCTTCAGTGCAGTGGTTTAATGCAGAGCCACTGCACGACTCAAAGTCTCTTTGGTTCGGAGACAGAAACCCAGAATCACTCCCGATGCATAATGTGTTGTCAGAAACTGGACATAAAACAAAAGTGCGATGAGCAAGAGTGTTCAAAAGGGAAGGGAAGGAAATACTAGCCGATTTGCATGAATGCAAGGAAGCAAACAAGGTCGACCGTGGTTCATCCTTCAGTGCAGTGGTTTAATGCAGAGCCACTGCACGACTCAAAGTCTCTTTGGTTCGGAGACAGAAACCCAGAATCACTCCCGATGCACAATGTGTTGTCAGAAACTGGACATAAAACAAAAGTGCAATGAGCAAGAGTGTTCAAAAGGAAAGGGAATACTAGCCGATTTGCATGAATGCACGGTGCCCAACGAGGTCGACCATGGTTCATCCTTCAGAGCGGTGGTTTAATGCAGAGCCACTGCACGACTCAAAGTCTCTTTGGTTCGGAGACAGAAACCCAGAATCACTCCCGATGCACAATGTGTTGTCAGAAACTGGACATAAAACAAAAGTGCAATGAGCAAGAGTGTTCAAAAGGAAAGGGAATACTAGCCGATTTGCATGAATGCACGGTGCCCAACGAGGTCGACCATGGTTCATCCTTCAGTGCAGTGGTTTAATGCAGAGCCACTGCACGACTCAAAGTCTCTTTGGTTCGGAGACAGAAACCCAGAATCATTCCCGATGCATACTGTGTTGTCATGAACTGGACATAAAACAAAAGTGCAATGAGCAAGAGTGTTCAAAAGGGAAGGGAAGGAAATACTAGCCGATTTGCATGAATGCACGGCAGCCAACGAGGTCGACCATGGTTCATCCTTCAGTGCAGTGGTTTAATGCAGAGCCACTGCACGACTCAAAGTCTCTTTGGTTCGGAGACAGAAACCCAGAATCACTCCCGATGCATAATGTGTTGTCAGAAACTGGACATAAAACAAAAGTGCAATGAGCAAGAGTGTTCAAAAGGGAAGGGAAGGAAATACTAGCCGATTTGCATGAATGCACGGCAGCCAACGAGGTCGACCATGGTTCATCCTTCAGTGCAGTGGTTTAATGCAGAGCCACTGCACGACTCAAAGTCTCTTTGGTTCGGAGACAGAAACCCAGAATCACTCCCGATGCATAATGTGTTGTCAGGAACTGGACATAAAACAAAAGTGCAATGAGCAAGAGTGTTCAAAAGGGAAGGGAATACTAGCCGATTTGCATGAATGCACGGCAGCCAACGAGGTCGACCATGGTTCATCCTTCAGTGCAGTGGTTTAATGCAGAGCCACTGCACGACTCATAGTCTCTTTGGTTCGGAGACAGAAACCCAGAATCACTCCCGATGCACAATGTGTTGTCAGAAACTGGACATAAAACAAAAGTGCAATGAGCAAGAGTGTTCAAAAGGGAAGGAAATACTTGCCGATTTGCATGAATGCACGGCAGCCAACGAGGTCGACCGTGGTTCATCCTTCAGTGCAGTGGTTTAATGCAGAGCCACTGCACGACTCAAAGTCTCTTTGGTGGTTCGGAGAGAGAAACCCAGAATCACTCCCGATGCATAATGTGTTGTCAGGAACTGGACATAAAACAAAAGTGCAATGAGCAAGAGTGTTCAAAAGGGAAGGGAATACTAGCCGATTTGCATGAATGCACGGTGCCCAACGAGGTCGACCATGGTTCATCCTTCAGTGCAGTGGTTTAATGCAGAGCCACTGCACGACTCATAGTCTCTTTGGTTCGGAGACAGAAACCCAGAATCACTCCCGATGCACAATGTGTTGTCAGAAACTGGACATAAAACAAAAGTGCAATGAGCAAGAGTGTTCAAAAGGGAAGGGAATACTAGCCGATTTGCATGAATGCACGGTGCCCAACGAGGTCGACCATGGTTCATCCTTCAGTGCAGTGGTTTAATGCAGAGCCACTGCACGACTCATAGTCTCTTTGGTTCGGAGACAGAAACCCAGAATCACTCCCGATGCACAATGTGTTGTCAGGAACTGGACATAAAACAAAAGTGCAATGAGCAAGAGTGTTCAAAAGGGAAGGGAATACTAGCCGATTTGCATGAATGCACGGTGCCCAACGAGGTCGACCATGGTTCATCCTTCAGTGCAGTGGTTTAATGCAGAGCCACTGCACGACTCATAGTCTCTTTGGTTCGGAGACAGAAACCCAGAATCACTCCCGATGCACAATGTGTTGTCAGAAACTGGACATAAAACAAAAGTGCAATGAGCAAGAGTGTTCAAAAGGGAAGGGAAGGAAATACTAGCCGATTTGCATGAATGCACGGCAGCCAACGAGGTCGACCGTGGTTCATCCTTCAGTGCAGTGGTTTAATGCAGAGCCACTGCCCGACTCAAAGTCTCTTTGGTTCGGAGACAGAAACCCAGAATCACTCCCGATGCATAATGTGTTGTCAGGAACTGGACATAAAACAAAAGTGCAATGAGCAAGAGTGTTCAAAAGGGAAGGGAATACTAGCCGATTTGCATGAATGCACGGTGCCCAACGAGGTCGACCATGGTTCATCCTTCAGTGCAGTGGTTTAATGCAGAGCCACTGCACGACTCATAGTCTCTTTGGTTCGGAGACAGAAACCCAGAATCACTCCCGATGCACAATGTGTTGTCAGAAACTGGACATAAAACAAAAGTGCAATGAGCAAGAGTGTTCAAAAGGGAAGGAAATACTTGCCGATTTGCATGAATGCACGGCAGCCAACGAGGTCGACCGTGGTTCATCCTTCAGTGCAGTGGTTTAATGCAGAGCCACTGCACGACTCAAAGTCTCTTTGGTGGTTCGGAGAGAGAAACCCAGAATCACTCCCGATGCATAATGTGTTGTCAGGAACTGGACATAAAACAAAAGTGCAATGAGCAAGAGTGTTCAAAAGGGAAGGGAAGGAAATACTAGCCGATTTGCATGAATGCACGGCAGCCAACGAGGTCGACCGTGGTTCATCCTTCAGTGTAGTGGTTTAATGCAGAGTTACTGCACGACTCAAAGTCTCTTTGGTTCGGAGACAGAAACCCAGAATCACTCCCGATGCATAATGTGTTGTCAGAAACTGGACATAAAACAAAAGTGCAATGAGCAAGAGTGTTCAAAAGGGAAGGGAAGGAAATACTAGCCGATTTGCATGAATGCACGGCAGCCAACGAGGTCGACCATGGTTCATCCTTCAGTGCAGTGGTTTAATGCAGAGCCACTGCACGACTCAAAGTCTCTTTGGTTCGGAGACAGAAACCCAGAATCACTCCCGATGCATAATGTGTTGTCAGGAACTGGACATAAAACAAAAGTGCAATGAGCAAGAGTGTTCAAAAGGGAAGGGAAGGAAATACTAGCCGATTTGCATGAATGCACGGCAGCCAACGAGGTCGACCGTGGTTCATCCTTCAGTGCAGTGGTTTAATGCAGAGTTACTGCACGACTCAAAGTCTCTTTGGTTCGGAGACAGAAACCCAGAATCACTCCCGATGCATAATGTGTTGTCAGAAACTGGACATAAAACAAAAGTGCAATGAGCAAGAGTGTTCAAAAGGGAAGGGAAGGAAATACTAGCCGATTTGCATGAATGCACGGCAGCCAACGAGGTCGACGGTGGTTCATCCTTCAGTGCAGTGGTTTAATGCAGAGCCACTGCACGACTCAAAGTCTCTTTGGTTCGGAGACAGAAACCCAGAATCACTCCCGATGCATAATGTGTTGTCAGAAACTGGACATAAAACAAAAGTGCAATGAGCAAGAGTGTTCAAAAGGGAAGGGAACGAAATACTAGCCGATTTGCATGAATGCACGGCAGCCAACGAGGTCGACCGTGGTTCATCCTTCATTGTAGTGGTTTAATGCAGAGCCACTGCACGACTCAAAGTCTCTTTGGTTCGGAGACAGAAACCCAGAATCACTCCCGATGCACAATGTGGAAAACTGTTTTGTAGAACAAAACCAGGCTCAACGGTGCCAATAATGTGAAAGCATGCAATAACTACTGATCACCTCTGTCTGCAAGCAGAATGCTGCCCCCTGGTGGTCAGGAAGTGGAAGGAGTTTTAGTGAAGGAATAAAACTCGTTCTTAACGTTCAGCAATGTTGAATTGATCATTAATGCACCTTAATAACCTCACTGCTAAAGCGAAGATGTTGCTCACATCGGTTTTATAGGTACGAAAGATTGAAGGAAAATCTTATCTTGACCTGAAATTAGCCGGTTTGCATTAATGGAAGGAAGCAAACATGGCCGACTGTGGCTTCTCCAGGTTTAGGGGTTTCATTTAGAGCCACTGCACGACTCAAAGTCTCTTTGGGCCGGAGACAGAAACCCAGAATCGCTCCCGATGCACAATGTGTTGTCAGGAACTGGACATAAAACAAAAGTGCAATGAGCAAGAATGTTCAAAAGGGAAGGGAATACTCTAAATTACATCTGATAGGCTTTAAGCTGTTAGTTTGTGATTATAGAGGAGAAGTGCATTGTGGGGAACAAAACACCCTCCAGGTATTAAGAAAAAGTGCATTGTGCAAAATAGTTTTTCAGAGCAAAGCAAAGCTCAGAGTCAGTTTATGTGCAGAGCTGCTCATGCATACTGGTCACCACTTCTGTCTGTAAACACACTGCTGTAAATAAGATGTACATTTAGTTCAGTATCAACTTGAAAAACTGAACCAGAGATGTTACAGTTTCTGTGCACGTTAGCTGTAATATTGTGACAATGATTGTAAATGATGTTGTTTCAAGTCACTGAAATAATGACTCAACTTTCGTTAAGTTAAGAGGTCCAGTCAGTTTCAGAGAAAAGCAGCAGAACAGATGAAAATGTTGAATTAACTTGGGACAGTTAAAGTAAAATTCACAAAGAAACTCAGCAGTGATGCTTCCTGTCTGTCAGAAATGCAGCTCAGGAGTCTGTAAATACAAGAATGTCAGTATTATCAGTTGGAGCTGGCAGCAGGGGAAGAAGTGCACATTTCATGTAACACTAATTACAATCTTTTAAACTGAGTCTTCAACATGATGATGTGCTGCTGGCTTGATACACAACTGTCTTCATAAAACACTTGTTTCTGGCTATTTAAAAATCCAAATTCTTCTTTATGACCTTATTTTGGCCTGATTGGCCTCATTGTTCTATATAATCTCTATAAGGATTTTACATCTGCTAATCTGCTGTCATTATCAGTCTTTTGCTCAACAAAGGTTTTATTTAAACTCTTATTGTCCACTAATTGTTTCTTGGAGGCAGTCTGAGCATCAAGCCAGCAGCTTTGGTCTTTTATTAAATAAGACCTTTTCTCTCTCTGTAAATTACATTCATGTTCCAGTTCATATACTGTAGCAAAGTCCTTCCAGGTAAAAATGCACGGCCAAAGGAAGTGGCCTTCTGCTACAGTCAGGTTTGAACGTGTCTAAAGTCTTCATTATATCCATATTTTTCCAAACAGACACACCACTGTTCAGATTTATCCCTCAGGTACAAAGTACCATCTGTGGTTGTTCAGATCCCCTGTTTGGGTCTGAGGTGCCATAAAGCAGCAAAGTGTGCTGCAAACCAAACTGCAAATGTAAAAATATAAAAATATAAAAACCTAAACTGCACACAACAAAAATCAGATCAGAATCTCTCTATTCAGCAGTTTTTTTAATGGATAATTGTCTGTTTTATAGCTTGTTGTCTTTATTTTCATCACAGACTGTTTACAGTCTGAACCTCATCAGGAGGTTTGCAAATTAAAACAAGCAAAAAAACTAAAACATTAGGAGAAAACCTGTTTTAATTCTAAATACGTATTTTGTGACAGAGTTTTTTTTTTTTCTGACAAATTAAATCAGCGTCTGCAGAACCAAAGAGCTGCGTTAGATTTCAGCTAATTGACACCAATATTAACAACAATCCATTAAAATAGAGTCAGGATCGATAAAACCTGATGTATCGTTAAATGTGTTTGTGTATAAAATGATTGTAGTGGTTACATATCAGATTTATTGATCATGCTTGTATATTATTGCTTTAAAAGTTAAGTCATTGTTATTTTATTAGTTCTGTCCAGAGGTTCTGTCAGAGAGCCCGGTTGGTTATGTTGAGTTTTTTACGTTATTTCTGTGGAGTTTCCTGCTGGTGAAATTAAATTCTTATCATTTATAATTTGTTTCTGTGTTGATTTGAGCTTTAAAGGGACAGCTGGTGGTGGGAGGCTTTGTGTCAAACCTGTTTTTGGTCATTTATAATTTTTTTTTTTATGCTTTATAAAAATTCAAACAGCAAATTGAAAGAAATTGTTCCTAAACTGGAAAGATTTCCTTCGTGTTTCATGTTTTCTTGTCCTGTGTTCAGCTTTATCTTTTCCTTCTTTATGACACTGTTTGTAACTTTAATGTCTGTTAATTAATAAACTGAATGCAAACATCTGTGTGTATACTTGAATATCAGCAGATTTTCTCTCATATAAACTGCAGACTTCTTGTCTTTCTGACACTTTCATGGTTTCATTCTACTTCCACTCTATGCTGCTGAATGCATGTAGAAAAATCTGAAGAAACAAGAGTTGAATAATTTATCTCTAGTTTGACATATTTTTCACTGGAAAATCGATTCCTTACAGAGATTTGTCCTAATATATTTTATTATTTTGTTGTCTAAATTCATCAAATATGAGCCTTAAATTAGTTGAATTACATGTGTTTGACCTCCTATTAGCGGTGAACAACAGTCAGTCTGAAGATGTAAATAAACCCACTGAGGCTGGATGAATACGGGTAACAGATGAATATGTAGCTCTGTAGATCAGTTTCTGGCTTTAATTAGAGGACTTTCATCACTCCTTGCTCTCCACCTCTCTTAGAAACAATCATCTGTTTACCAGCAGCTTCTACCCAAAGTTTCCCACCCAGGAAACTGGACTCACCTGTAAAGAGGAAAGACTATTACCAGGAGTCCTGATGCTCAGGTTTTATGCCAGATGCCTCAACATCTAAGAACAAATCTAGCAAACATCCTTAACTGTTCTTCAAACTACCTCATCTTGTTCTTGTGGATGCAGACCAGCAGCAGCTCTAACCAGAGTTTCTAAAAAATAAGTTATCTTCTTTAACTGTCACTCTTGAGAAGATGCTCATCTTAGATGCTTGTCCTCACAGAGTCAGTCTTTTAGTCTGTAGATCTGATGTCTGTGAGGGATGGACCTAAGATCCACTAGAACAGCACCTCATCATGTCCCACTCTGTGTCCCTTGAGGCAGTTTGAGGCTCATTTAAAACCCAGAGGAAATAAATCAGGGGTCTCCAACTCCGGTCCTTGAGTGCTTCAGCTTTTAGATGCATCCTTCCTGTGGCACATGGGCCCACCAGTCCTCACTGGTGAGAGGAACCACCTCTGAGAAGAAGGCAGGAGCACACTGGTTCCAGGTGTGCCCAGTGGCACCAATTCCAGCATCTAACTGGAAAAATCAAAGTCAGACCTCCTAGTGGTAGGTTTAATATTACATTCATTGTGATTTTTTGTTTCATCAGTTTGTGAAAGAATAAATGGCTCCAGCAGAATCAGAGGCTGTCAGCTTCCCAGGCCTTCAAGAACTGCCTGAAATATTTATTTTATCGGTGAAATTATACCATGAAATAATGCAACCACACCAACAAGTTTTTTCACAGATGAGTTTAATTTCCAGCAATGAGACAAACAATCAAAGTTCACACAGTCGATCTAAACCATCAAAACACACAACATGTAGTCATGTCCTCTGTCTCTACATGCTGTCTCAAGGAGGGAGACGCCACTCATCTGGGCAAACTTAGTCTTTCTAATTTTTAAAAGCAAATTAAAGATGTTTGTTTCGATTTTTCCATTCATTTGTGTTCTTGTTACAAAACGTATGAAGTTTTCCTTTGTTACAGAATACACACAATCTAATTAGTATAATAAGGGGCTGCACGGTGGCGCAGTTGGTAGCACTGTTGCCTTGCAGCAAGAAGGTCCTGGGTTCGATTCCCAGCCTGGGGTCTTTCTGCATGGAGTTTGCATGTTCTCCCCGTGCATGCGTGGGTTCTCACCGGGTACTCCGGCTTCCTCCCACAGTCCAAAGACATGCCTGTTAGGTTAATTGGTCACTCTAAATTGACCTTAGGTGTATGAATGAGTGTGTGCTTGGTTGTTTGTGTGTTGCCCTGCGATGGACTGGTGACCTGACCAGGGTGTACCCTGCCTCTCGCCCATAGACTGCTGGAGATAGGCACCAGCTCCCCCGCGACCCACTATGGAATAAGCGGTAGAAAATGACTGACTGACTGACAATAATAATAAGAATAATAATACAAAAAATAATAGCTACAATATATCGGGTTGACATAGTGGTTGAATGGTTGTTCTCCTGTGTATCTGAAGAGGAAAAGAAGAAAATTAGTTAAGGTACTGCAGTAAAAACCATCAATCAAAGGTTTGACCTATGACCAAATATGCAGATTTCCTGTTACTCTTTGACCAAAAGTCATAAAATCTGCCCAGCTTTGCTTCTACTTTCACAAAAAGCTGAAAACTGACACTTTTTTCATTTGACTGTGATTCAGATTTTCTTAGCTGGGAAATCTTAAACTCAGTTTAAACATATTGATTTATTGGTCTACTTAATATTTTATAACACAAAAAATAGACCAGGAAGCTTATTACAAGCTGAAAGTAACGTTGATTAAACAATGACTGACCACTAACGAGAAAACCAGCCAGAATTTAACAGTTTATCAGATTACAGATGGAAGTCAGATTACAAGTTAGACTATTTGTTTAGTGAGCAGATGAGACGGGAAAGGAGGAGTAAATATCATTCAATGGATAAAATATGGAGAATGACAGATCTGTATCATTTGTCCAACATTAACTTAACTTGCCTCTGTGTTTTATTCCCCCACATAAAAAACTAAATTCAAGCAAAAGCAAACAATAGTTTTTAGTTTGACTAAAGACTGAAATAGTACATGTTTGGAGATTTCTCACCTGTCATATCAAGGAAAATGTGAAGTTCAGAAGAATTTCCTTTTCCTTTTAAGATGTATGCTCCAGTATCGTTTTCGGTCAGATTCAATAAAGTCACGCTCCAGTTTCCAGACGTCTCGTTGCAGGCCGTCGTCTCCACTCGGTCCTTAAACTGTAGATCCTGCTCTTCTGGAGAGATGGGGTGTTGATCTCGGCAGAAGGCAACATATTTTGATTCTGTGTTGTTTCTTCTGAGACTTATGGAAGAATATTTTTTTAAAATGTCTGGCATGTGAAGAGTGAGATTTTCTCCAACGTGATATGAAATATTTAGAGGTTCTTTAGTAAAGAAATCTAGAAAAAGAGAGTAAAGAGGTTAAATCAACCCTAGAAATTGAAACATGGCTGTTAAAAGTGTCTAACAAACAATCCCAACTATGTTAGGCATCACCCAGCTGAAGACTGACCATCTCATGAGACCTCATGGAGGTGGAGGTGAATACATATAAAAATGCATCTCAATAAATTAGAATATCATCAAAATGATGTTTTTCATTAATTCAAGTTAAAAAGTAAAGAGTTGTGTATTATATCGACTCATTACACACACGCTGATATATTCATGTTTATTTCTGTTCATTTATATCAGAAGCGTCAAACTCCCAGGTCCAAAAAACCTGAATAAATCACTAAATGACCTCCTCAGCATGCAGTCAGCTCTATGGAGTCCTGCTAAAGACCTGATTGTTTGAGTCAGGTGTGTTAAAGCAGAGACACACCTGAAGGTTGGAGGACCAGGGTTTGACAGCTGTTATTTAGATCATGGCTTACAGTGTGTTTACACTGTTGCCTTGCAGCACGAAGGTCCCAGGTTGGAATCCCAACCTATGACCCTCTGCATGGAGATCTCCCCGGGTACTCCGGTTTCCTCCCACAGTCCAAAAACATAAATGTTAGGTCGACTGGTCTCTCTAAAATTGCCCTTAGGTAAGCGTGTGTGCATGATTCTGTGTGTCTCCATGTTGCCCTGTGATGGACTGGCGACCAGTCCAAGACCTACCCTCTCTCTGATCCAATGACTAGTGACAACCCTGCAAGGATAAGCGGCATTTTTTATTTAAACACAGATATGTGACAGGAGGCAGGAGGACCTGGACGATTTACAATAATTAATAGTACAATAAATGACACTTTCTAACAGAAAATCATGAAGGAGAAAGTTACACTTGGATCATGCAGTAGGAGAAAGATCCACGGCTGTTGTTCCAACTAAGAGTATCTTTTATGTTTGGTAACTTATTTGGAAGTTTTTTTTTTAGCATCATCTTTTAAAAATGTTTTTAGTGTTGATGTTTACTATTAGTATTGGCTACATCTGTCTGATATTAATGGTTGTTTGATGGTCGGAGACAGTTCAGTTTGACCCGATTCTCCCAAAAATAAAAAGGATAAACGGACAAAATCTTTAAGAGGGCAAATTCTTTCTCAGTCAAGTTTTACTTTTTTAGTGAAATGAACCAACTATGATATTCTGATTTAGTGAGATGCAAGCGTAAATATATCTGCTCATCTGCTATTGGCTCAGGTAGCTTTTTTCAGTGCAAGTATTGAAGTTGTTGTAGAACCTATTTAAAAGCCAGTCAGAAGGACAGCAATTCCTGAGCAGAACTGGTCCATTTCAACAAATATGCATCTTGTTTAGTTGAGGTAATGAACAGCTGCTGGAACAAAATACTCAAAAATGTGTATTTCTATTTTACCTTTGGATTAAAATCATTGTGAAAATGATAAAACTTTTCCCCTGATCTAGCAACCCTGTGTTTAGGTAATTAAAACTATTCCTTCACAAACCTGAGTTATGATGCAACCAAAGAGATAAATTATCATTAAACTACCATTCTAAAAAATCAAGACGTCTCGCTGTGCTGTCTTACCTCCATCAGTGATTAATATACAGTTCGGTCCCATGTTGTTGCCAACAGTGAAAACTGTTAAAAGTCAGAGAAAAACAACATGAAATTCAAACACAATGTAACACATTTCAAAACTAATGTGAATGAATGAAATCGCCTCCACAAATATACAAAGACTGTCGCTGTCCAAAACACCATCGAAATCAGTCAGGTACTGGTACAGCCACAGATTACTTCAGTAATTATTACAAGCTGAAAACATTATCGATACAACAAAATGACTGAGTACTTATGAGAAAACTGGCAGGAATTAAATCAGCTTCAGTTAATAAAAATGTTAACATGAGAGATTGTTAGACCACAAACATCAAACACTCACCACAAAGAAATATATATGATGATGTATAGAAATAGGACATCGTTTTAACTCAAACTGAACTCCAACAAAATTCTCAGCCTCATTTAAACACAACACAAAGTTGTAGAACCAGTCTATCCGGACCAGTGGTGGGTCATGATTAAATGACGACAGGTGAGCACCATTTGTCACACGTTGTTCTCCATTTTAAAAATAATCTCCTCCCATATTGCTTCATGGTAATCCCTTCCTGGGTGATATGGACTCAAATTACTTTATTTCCTGAACTCAACTTTATTGTGCTCCTTCTGGAGAAAACGTCGGGCACAGACTGAATTTAAACTTTTTCATTCACCAAACTTTTACTTTTCAGCAGGTTGCTAGAGAGGAGATCTCACCGTCTCCACAGATGAGAAGAGAGGAAGTGGATTTCTGGGCAGATGTTTAGTTTACCGGAACATATACCGAAGAAAGATATTAAAGCAACACTTTGTTGTTGGTCCAATTATTTGTAAGCTGACCCCAAAAATCTAAGATTTTTTCTGTGTACACCAAATAATTATTTCTCTTAAGATGCTGATTAGACAGGATAATTATTGCTCAGACCGGAACTGGAATACACTCTCACCGATCCAGAACATCCCAAACATGCTCACTGGGTGACATGTCCACTTAGTATGCTGGCCATGCAGGAACTGGGATGTTTTCAGCTTCCAGATATTGTTTACTGATCCTTTCAACATGGGGCTGTGTAATCTTGGACATAATCAGCATCTTCATATGCCTCCCCTGTGAGGTGGATGGATTATTTTGGCAAGTGCTCACTAACAGATTTTGCGTGAACGGGCCTAAGCCAATAATTCGAGGCGTTTCTCAATTAAATGCCTGTCAAAAAGATACCGTCATTTATTGTGAGCGCAGAGCTAATAATCCTCTTTAAAATGCTACATATTGTATCTGTAAGTTTACTATATGTTCCTACATTATAAAAATATCTAAAATGTTTAAAAAAAAAAAACTATTAACCATCACCTCAGCATTTATCATAAATATATCATATCTAAAAACCCTCAGGATGTTTGCCCAGAAATAATATAAAGTTTTTTTGTGACCAGCTTCTTTAGGATTGTTCCTGTTATTACAGCTCATCTTGTGAAACATAAACTCATATTCAACTCGTTTATAACAGTAACTTACAGGCTAGTTCTGATCTGCCTATTTCCAAATATGACACCATGAATCTACTGGAAGTTCTTCATCACAGTAACTGATTCATTTCTCCCTGCTTTCATCATAATCCCATCATCATTTTACGCTCTTCTTCATATTTATATCCAAAATGTTCAATATTTTTACCACATCTTGAATACAAACATACAAATGTACATAAACAAACAGAAAAACAAAAGCTAAAAAAGGAAGAAAAACTCCCACGATAACCTGAAATAAATGTTCATGCCTGTCTGTTCAGTGACAACCATCCATCCAGTCCTTTACGATGTTGCTAGAGTTCCTAGTGGCTGAAAAACTACATAAAACTGCACAATAGTCTGTTGTTTTCCCCTCAGCACCACTGGTTCCATCTTTACATCTGAACACTTTAGGTTTTCAGTCATTTTAGGGGTGGATGGGGAAAAATTATATCATCATGTAATCACCCTCTGATCATTTATCCTGTGCCTATCATAACCTGAAAAATAAAATGCAACTCAACATATATTTTAAGCTTTTTTTTATTGGTAAATGGATAATTTATAATGCTCTGTCCTACTCATGCCAATTACATAAAGCCTTTTTACTCATTAGCAATAAACAGATCAGGAAACAATCGGTGGTTAATCAGAGCCAAAAAGCTCTTATATTTCATGTTTTGGAACAGGCTCTATTTAGGCTCTTCTTTTAATTGTCCTGGAAATGGATCTTTGACTCTTTGGACAAATTCTCTGCCAAGGGAGAAACAAGCACACTGTCCATCAAACAGCTTCTTTAGCCGCCACATTGTGCCGATTTAAAGAACGAAACATACAAATCAAATAACTGACAGTCTGGTAAAACCTGTTTTAACACAGTGGAGGACAGATTCTGGCTCTCTGACAGCACATGGAAACTATGCAGGGAATTATTTCTAGCTTCACACCCTCTGTTGTTTTTTAATAACTACAGACAGACAAATGAACAAACGAACACGTTTCAAAAGTATTATGTTATATAAAACTGAATAGGACCTCAGAAGAATCTTGTATTGACATGAGAAACAGCAAACAGGCAACTAAAATCCCACAATTAACGAGGAATTTCAGTTTCAGGCACGTTAAAGCTGGCAATCGAATATTAGTTCCAATAAAACAACTTCTGGCTTGTATCATCAAGGACCAATTACATGTTTTTGAATGTAAGATTAACAAGTTTGTTAGATCAAATAAAATTTCATGAAGCATTTGCCTCCAAAGTCAGAAACTGTTTCAGTAGAAGGACCCAAGGCACAAAAGTGTGTTTTTTGTAAGTACTAAATCAAAGTAGGGTGGGATAAAACAGAAAGGAAAGGTACAAAGGAAAGATGTAGCAAATTGACACAAAGCCAACATCAGACATCAGGTTCTCCTTTATTTCACAGGAAGACACAAGAACGAATGGTGATGAAGAAATTAAAGTAAAGTGCTGTAAAGTTCCTTGTCCAAGGTCACATTTATATATTTATATTGGCGGGGCAGGAAGCTGCATTAAACTCACATCTTCTCTTTTGTAAGAAGCCTGCATTTCCATTGACTTACCATAAATTAGTAATAATAATTAACAGTTTTCACAACCTAACTTTCTTTGTTTCTTTGAATGACTGTTATATTGTACAGTTGTTCACATTAAGGCTAAAGGAAGTGGCAAAACGAGTGAATTAATGATGCTTTGTTTAATTCTCATTATGTTTTTTTTAAAACATTGCAACTTCAAACAACAGCTTGTACATTACATGCCAGGCGTACGCAACCTAAATGCAATAAAGAGAGAGATGCAGTCAGATGGAACCATTAGAAACCAGTTTTCTGTCTCCAGACCCTCAGTCAAACAAGGAGCTGTATTTGGCCTCCTGCTCTTCCTGCCAGCAGTGTTTGTTTTCCAGGTTCATTTAGCAGCATGCTCTTTTGACTAGCTGCATGAATGAGCTGATTTGTGTCATTCAATGTGATGCTCTGATTTTGCAGATTATTTATTTTTTAACTTGATTAATTATTTATTTTTAAACTGATCTGGCCCCCTATTGGCATCAGTTTGCACTAACTTGCATCCTGCTCCACTATTGTCTTCAAGCTAGACGCTGACTGAGAGAGGTTGTTTGGTCTTCTGTTGCTGTAGGACTAAATACATGACAACGTTGCTCATTTGAAATTCCATCTGCTCTTTCCAGAAAGCACTCCCAGCCCATAAAATCTTCTGTTTCTCTCAGAAAATGTGGATTCTTCTTTGCATCTCCTAACAAAAACAGATCTGTTATTAAAGACACTGCAGGGTGTCAGAGGTGGACCTCTATCTGAAGCTACATCTTTGGACAAATTCTCTGCAACATTTAATACCATAGACCACAGCACTACTTTTTCTAGGTTGGCAGGAACGTTTTTAAGATCCTGAAACATTAGGGGCTACAGCCCAGGCCCATAAAAGTGTAATTTTCATAAGACAGCAGCCCAGTTTATAAGTAATTAAATTTTAAATAACACTGGACATGTACCAGTTCTCTGCCTTGGCTTGGTTTTGATTAAATGCCAATTATTATGAATCAAATATAAACGATTTGCAATCATTTTACTTGGTTTTAACCCTCTAAGGCATACATTTTTATTTTCAGAGAAACAAAATTTGCGATTTTTTTTTTAGGAGCTTGGAGGTTCGTGATAATATATTGATCAGAAAAGCAGCCGTACCAGATTTTTGGTTTGTTTTCTCAGGACAAGATGCTATAAGGGTACTAAACACCACAATTTTCTATATTGTCTAATAGTGAGGAACAAACAATAAATACATTACAGGACGTTTTATGTCAACAACAACAATTTCAACAAGTTTTTTTTAAATTATTTTTAGAAATTAGCTGCAGTGCGTGTTTGTGTTTTCTGAGTGTGTTCCTGTGGGGTGATGACTGGATTCGTGTTTTATAAATTAGAAGTCATTTTAACCTGAACATTTATCTTATCTGCACCCACTGGAGTGAATAATGTTTTTTTTAATTGTTTTAGACCATTTGGTGCAAAGTGTAGCTATTTAAAACATTGTTCCACAGAAATAGTACAAAGCTGCACTGCTCTCATTTTGTGATTTGTTTATTTTATATCTTGATTAGTTCTTTATTTTTAGACTGATCTGTGCCTTTTGGTTTAAGATCGATTTGCACTAATGATCAATATCATTGCACTAATTCTCCGCTCAGCAGAAAAACAAACAAACTTGGTTGTTTTAGTAGAAAGATGGTGATGTTGTTTAAACAGGAGTGCCTAAAACTACCTGTTAGTTACAAACGTCTCTGTTTAGATAAGATAAGCATCTTCTAATCTTCTAAGACCTGAATAAAATGCTCCCTCAGACTGAACTCCATGTCAGTGGTTCTGCTGAAGTTCTGATCTGAACAGCTGATAACATCCTGAGGCTGTTTTAGAAAGGAGGAGAAGAGCTGACACGATCAGCAGAACCTCAGTATTTCACCCGAGAAGAGTTACAGTCTGGTCCAGTATCAGGCCTTCTTTTCACTCTGATCTTCCATGTTTTTGCAGGTTGTGCAGATGTTGCACCAAGTCCCCCAGTGAACAAAAGACTAACTCAGGACTAATCTAACTGGTGTTGATGGGTTAGGAAAGTGCTGCGTCATCCTGGAGCTAAATTAAAAAATCAACAATAAAAAGCACATGTATAAAAGCTCCTTCAGATGTTTAAGTCAGATTAATTTTTCTTTTTTCTTTCAACTAACACATTACAATTATGTGGAATCGTGGAATCTTGTATTTGGTATCCGTTCTATTCTATTCTATTCTATTCTATAATCTGTGGGGCCAATATTATTTCCTGGTAGCAATGAGTCAGTTTTACTACCAGATTATTTGTAGTGAACTGCATTTTTGTGACGTAACTCGCTTGCAGTTTAGCTAAATGTATTTATTTTTGTTAAAATGTGACTTCAGCTGGTACATGTAACAATGTGGTGAATTTAAATGGATTTTTTAAAATTTCATCTTAAGGTATACAGATAAATCTCACCGAGACACGAGAGCGAGCTGTTTTTATGAGTTTTTAATTTCATCTAAAAAGTCAGAAATTCAAATGATCTTTGTCAGAAACCTACATCTATAGAGCCCTAGGCCTGCTATAATAGACAATGAATACAGAAATAAATACATTTCTTGAAACAGCAACTAAGTCGATTAATAGAACAAACATAAAATCAAGAAAAGCACAAAGTTTTAAATCCTTTTAGATCTGTAAAATGTACCACCAATTTATAAAAGGCAAAAATCTGTAGATTTCTAGAGGTTGTGGACAAATACTTCCTGTTGGCTTTGAGGAGGTTCTGCCTAACTTGTCAGCAGCTTGGAAAGAGAAACCCGCAAAACGGCTGTATTTAGTACTTTGAAGGTGTGGGACTGTCATGGCTGGTGCAATGTAACCAATCACTGGCAATAGTTTATTCCAGGAATGATCAGGCCTGTTGCACACGTGGCATGCTTGTACATTTAAATAATCCTACTCCTCCAGGCAGGAGTTGCCAGAAGCCCAGTGTTATGCTGCCATTCAATGTTTTCCTGCAGACGTGTCAATAAAATCCTCTGATGCAGTCAAGAAAACCTGTTATTGAAAGTTACATTTGGCAGGGCTCTTCGATGTCCCACGAGGGACAGGGACAACACCTGTGGAGTGACAGAATGGGGTGGGTGGTCCCAGTTTTTAAGGAACTGTTATTTGTTGAATGCTGAGTGGACCAATCCTGGCCTTTGGTCAGAAAGACTGCAGCTACTGCAGCAACAGGTACAGATAATGTGTTCCATTAAGTTGTGTTGCATTGTGGTTTCTCTGCATATCAAAATACAAAATACTGTTTTGTTATACTGGAAAAATAACAAAACTATGTAACATGACTATTGGACAGTGTCTCCCACCCTATGCATGAAGCTGTTGCAGAACTGGAGAACCCCTCCAATGACAAACTGCTTCATCCTAGGTGCACAAAGGAGCATTAAAACAGGTCCTTCCTCCCAGTTGCTGTAAATAAAATGTATTATTATTAATAATACATTTTATTATGGAAGAAGTGGTATAGAAAATGACTGACATGACTGACTGATTATTTTTATTAAAAATGTATGCTATTTCAAATGTTTCTACTTTCTTCAAATCTGAGTATTTAGAAAATATTTTTTAGTAACTGTGCAATATTTCTTATGTTGTAAATTTGTCTTTACTGTACAAACTTATATCTTAGTTTAATTTTATATTTCTACCAGATGTGAATCTGCATGCTTCCATATACAGGTCACTTTGCTGCTGGTACACCTTAATGTTCTCCACTGAAAAACAATAAAGGATATTTCTATTCTTTGCCTTTCAGTCTAGCATAAATTCAATCTTATGCTCCTCAAAGATTTACAACAGTTCTCAGTAACTTCAGGGTTTTAGCGGTAAAGGTTTTGGGATAATTTTCATAGAACTCCATGAAGAAGTAGACCAGAGACTGATGCTTTGTGAGGACATTTTTTAGAATCGTCATCCAATCCCTGCGGGATCTGAATGGATGGAGTCATCACCATGGAGACAGGTGGGTCACTTCCTGTAGTCAGAGAAGGTTAGAAACAAAATGAGGAAAATTGTTAGAGATCGCTGTGAATTACTGATTGATAAAATGTTCGTTTTGTCAGGGTGAATCAATGTTTCACCTGTGTTTAAGTCGATATACAGACACAACGAGCAGAGTGGAGATGACATATGGACAGAAGACCACAAGGTGACAAAGCAGCATGATCTGAAGTGATGATGAGACGGGGTGGAGGATCACGATGCTTGAAGAAGCTACTGAGGTAGACAGGGGTGTGGGTGTAGGTTTACCTGCAGAGTGAATCCATCCGGGTCAGATGACTGTGGATAAAACCAGTGTTCAATTGACAAAGAAGCTCCTGACCTGTGACGTAAAGCCAGCTGGCTGAAGAGTTATGACCCCTCATGTTACAGTTATAGAGGCCTCCATCTGACCTGGAAACATGGTGGAGGGTCATCTGACCTGTTGGCACAATACTGATGACGGAGCCATCTTTATAGAAAGTAGCAGGGCCGTTGAAGAAAGAGGTCTTTGTCAGACAGCTCAGAGTGACATTATCTCCCTCCATCAGAGGATGGACAGGACTCTGCAGGATCACCGATCCACCTCAACACAGAGAGAAACCACAGCATTTCATCCACTTCCACACAGCTTCATGAACACTAACCCCACAGACTGAACTTACTAGTGACATTGAGCTGGATGCTGTCACTGGCTGCCCCCTCGCTGGACTCACACCAGTAAACCCCACTGTCCGAACGGAGTACCATACTGTTTTTACATGTGGAGCCCTTTTGTCTTCCCCATTTGATTCCACACTGGGAAACCCCCCCTGCAGTTGTGTTTCTCCACACAATCCATGTTGCAGAACCGCCGTCCTCCTCGCAGCTCAGAGTCAGTGAGTCTTCTATGAAATGTTGAGATCTGCTCGGACTCACAGTGAGAAGAACTGCTGGATGGAGGAAGAATTTTAAATATTATTATTTTTGAGAATTTATATATTCAGAGATAATCAGTGCACTTTTACATCTTCTGGGGTGACGGCGGCTCAGGTGGTTCGTCTTGTAACCAGTAGGTTGCTGTGGTTACAGTGTAAGCCACCACTATCAGTGTGTGAAGGGGTGAATGACTAATTGTAGTGTAAAGCTCCTTGGGGTCCTCAGGACTTGATAAATCGCAGGCCATTTGCCATATCTTTAGGAAGCATTCACTTTTACACAAATATATTATTTAACATCAGGGAAATACCTAGTTTAACTTTACTTATGAATTATGGAGAAACTTTTCCTAGACATATCAATTAGTCACTTCACTCCTGCTGTCGTGGCAAAAGATCTCCAAGGACAGCTGACACTGGCTTTGGGTTGTTTGAGCTGTTGCCCTCCAGGAGGGGCTACAGGTCTGGCATCAAAACAAAAACCAGCAGGCTAAAGAGCTGTTTTGTTCCAAGGGCCAAAACCACTCTAAACTCACACATGCACACATGCACTGGGACACAGCTCCCCCCAGGGTCACGTCCTTCCACCAACAACTGTGCAATACTTTAATATGTTTTTGTGCAATATTTTGTGCAATATATTCACTGTGCAATAATATTATTAGATATGTGTATATTGTAAATTGTAAATTTGTATATTCTGTAATGCCAAAACAGAACAAAAGAGCAAAGTGTACCGGAGGCAAATTCCTTGTTTGTATGTACGAACTTGGCAATAAAGCTGATTCTGATTCTAATAGTTATCAATGCAACATTTTCATATGTTTATTATTCTACTAGCTAAAGGCCACTGCCCACCTGTGAACTTACAAACCACAAAGTCTGGTTCAGCTGTCAAAATAATACATAGAATCAGCTCAAGCTCCAAAGACATTCACGGGCAGCTGCATGCGAGATTACGACATGTGGTAGAGCAGTTCACACCTAAAAAATGTCAAAACATTTGATGTTTTTACTGTAATGTTCACTTAGACAGGGGGGGGGGAGCCAACATATTAACACGGTCCTAAAACATGCATTGTACAACCCTGATTCCAATGAAGCTGCGACGTTGGGTTAAACGTAATTAAAAACAGAAACCGATGATTTGCAAATCCTGTTTAGCCTATATGGAACTGAATATTCTACAGGATATTCAGTGTTCAAACTGATAAACTTTATTTTTCTTTTGTTGCAAATATTCACTAATTTTCAATTTGATGCTTGCAACATGTTCCATAAAAGCATGTTTACCACTGTGTTACAGCACCTCTCCTTTTAACAACACTCAATAAGGGAAGTGAGGACCCTAATTGTTGCTTTGTAGAAGGAACTCTTCCCCATTTTTGCCTGATGAACAACTTCTCCGTTGTCGTTACGTTGAGAAACAACCGTTGGACTATTTGCTAATGCAGCTGTTAACAAACTGTTGATCCTCGACTCATCTTTGCTTGTGAACGATTGAGCTTTTCGGGGAGGCTCCTTTTATACCCAATCATGACACTCACCTGTTTCCAATAACCCAAATGATCCAAACAGGTGAACAAAAAAACAATAAAGTTTATCAGTTTGAACATTAAATACCTTGTCTTTGTAGTGGATTCAATTGCATTTAAGTTGAACAGGATTTGAAAATCATTGTATTCTGTTTTTATTTGTTTTAGACAGCTTCATTGTGAATTGGGGTTGTAGTTTAATTGGCCTTTCTACAAAGCTCTTAGGCCTGAGATTGTGCACGGTTGTTTGTTCTTATGCTTAGGCTCCAGTTCTTATGCTTGCACTGAAATGCTAATATAAGCTGTGGAAAAAAACAAGGCCAGATTTATCTGCATAACGCTGCGCGACAGTTTCCTTTAACCTACCTTCAACCCAACAATTAAAAATAAAATCTCTGAGGTTTTTCTTCGCAACACCCACTCCAGTCAGCACCAATCCGACCCTCACATCTGTAAAGTAGGTCATGTGCGGTCAAAAACACAGAGTAGTTTTATTTTCAGTTATTTTTTTAACAACTGTTTTGTGCCAATACTAAAATAAATTGTTTTTGAAATGTATTTTACACTTTTTTACATGATAGAGCTACTGTATCAGAACCAGAAACTTATTGATGAAAGTATTTTAAGGAGAATCTACAGTGACTTTTTGTTCTACCCGTCTAGACCCAAAAAACAGCAGCAGATGGTAAAACGAATGATTACAAAGGTTGAAGCAGTAAACCGTTTTTTCTGAGGCAATAAGGTGATGACTGCACACACCAAATTTGGTAAAAGAGACTGAAAACCTCCTGATAGACTCATATGATCCCATCAAGGATATTTTTAAAGAAATGTTCAAAGCACACAGTTTGGGTATAGGAACACAGATACTGGGACACACCAGTCTGGCTCATCAAAAGAGGCCAGCTCTGGCATGTGCTCAGATACTCTTCCTTCCTTTGAAATTTTAGAAAAAAATCACCTGATGCATCCTGCATATTTTAGGTGTTTCCCTTCTTCAGCTCTGCTGCCTTGCAGGAGAACTGCAGATTTGACCCACCGTCAATAAAAGTGCACTGATTATTTTGGCCAATGTCCAGGTTTGGCAGAATGGATTCTTAACTTTTACAGGTTTAAGATAAGTTTTCTGTTGGCCAATTACCACATAAAACCAGCATTAGTTACCATGGAGACAGACTAAGGTAAGAGGTGAATCAGCTTCATCATAATGAAAATCCTGAACTGAATTTAAAGGTTTCCTCACTAGCCACTATGTCTGATTTGTAGCACATGAAACCTATAAAATCTTGTAAAACCAGCTTGCTCTGGAGAAATAGCTGCTCAGTATAGTGCGTGGAGGTGAGCTTCAGGCCATAACAGAGGTTTACTAACCTTGGTTAGTTGTGCAGCATAGCAGTAAAGCAAGAACTGTGGGGGAAGAACGTAAAGTTTACTTCAAGATCTTTAAAATCACAAAACACTGAATCAAATGTAAGAGAGACGAGAACATATATTCTAACTGGAGTGAACTGTTGTTGGAAACATGAAAACAGGGAGGAAAACATTACAATTTATTCAGTTATTTTCCAAAGACATTTCGGATCTTTCTAACAAAGCATCTAAGAACTCTCCCTAAAATATGAGTCTTCAATGAGTCTTCCTCGTCTCTGTGGGAGTCTTTTGATCCTCTCCTTTGCATTATGTTTTAAGTCAGTCACATTGGAGACTTTTTGAGACTTTGACTAGGCCACTTCAGAAGATTTTTTTTCTTCTGCTTCAAAGGTGTACTTGCTGGTTTGCTTTGGATCATTGTCCTGTTGCAGAAGTCAAGTGTGATTGAACTTGTTTGGAAGTTCTCGGTCAGGATTGTCAGCTATAGAGCAGATGACTTGCCATGACTTCTATCAGTCATGGCAAATCAAACTGTCCAGGTCCCGAATCAGCAACGCAGCCCCAGACCATCACAATACCTCCACCATGTTTGACTGCAGGTATGAAGTCCTCTCTCTGAAATACTGGTTTACGCATAACAGGACGGGCTCTTCCCAAAAGGTTTCAGTCCACAGAATATTTTCCCAAATGTCTTTTTGACAAATGTGAGGAAGGCCTTTGTGTACTTCGGGTCGTCGACAGTTCTGGACCCCTCCCATGGATGCCACTGTTGCTTAGTCTCTTTCTTAATAAGAAATCATGAACATTGACTTTAACTCAGGCAAGTGAGACCTGCAGAGATTTGGATGGTGTTCTGGGTTCTTCTTTGACCTCCTGGATGAATCGCTCATGAGCTCTTGGAGTAATTTTTGTAGACTGCATACTCCCGGAAAGGTTATCACTGTTCTCACTATTCTCTATTAGTGAAGAAAACACTGGAGTCCCAAAGCCTTAGAAATAGATATCAATGGTTTTATTTCTCATCTATTCATATATTTCTTTAGATCGGGACAGGTTGCTATTTGAAATATTTTAGCCTACATTGTGTCTGTCAGTCAGAGATGTATTCATTTTACAGAATTAATTGATTTATGATTTATCAAGTATTACTTTTTCACATACAGCCAGGTTCTTTTGGATAACACCCATTCAAATGAGACAAAGAAATAAAAACATAAGAAATCTACATATTTCAAATACTTTTTCACAGTACAGTATTTGTCTTAACTGCAAAAACATTGTTGAGAACAATCTTGAGCCGAAGATCCCCAAACAGACAAAAAAATAATGTTCTTATTTCAGTTCTTGGAGTTTGTTTCAGTTCCTAAATAATATACTTACAGAGCAGCGACAGAAATGTCTTCTCCATCCTGCAGCTCGAGGAGACGTGATCTTAGATCAGCTCTGCAGATTTAAGCGTCCTTCTGTCACAGTCGGGGCCACAGGGAGGTTTCTAAATAGATACAGGCAAAATTCAACATAGAGTAACATTTATATGACATTTATAGGTGATAAATAAGAGAAGAAATCATGAAGGATATCCATGATGCATTCAATGACATTTAACACAACACCGTTCATAGTTTGATTACCTGATGTCTAAACTAAATATTTTCTTCTCCTGGATGAGAATCTTTTCTTGAAGAAGCTGAGCTGATGGTGAGATTATATGAGAGAATTAAACCAACCAGAGTTGATCATCTAGTCGCTATCAGCAGCACTGGTTGAAAAGAAGCGTTTTGTTCCTGTGTGCCTGACAGCTTCTCTCTGTTTGAAGCACAAAGCTGTGGCCACTGAAACTAAGTGGGTGAGCAAAGATCATGAAAGGACTGACAAGTTTTTTTCATTTTAGGTGGTGTGTAATTTCTTTAGACTAAAGCTACAAGAAATTTCATTCAAATTTCATTCATTTTAGATATACACCGCTCAAAAAAATAAAGGGAACACTCGAATAACACATCCTAGATCTGAATAAATTAAATATTCTCATTGAATACTTTGTTCTGTACAAAGTTGAATGAGCTGAGAACAAAATCACACAAAAATCATCAATGGAAATCAAATTTATTAACCAATAGAGGCCTGGATTTGGAGTCACACACAAAATTAAAGTGGAAAAACACACTACAGGCTGATCCAACTTTGATGTAATGTCCTTAAAACAAGTCAAAATGAGGCTCAGTATTGTGTGTGGCCTCCATGTGTCTGTATGACCTCCCTACAACGCCTGGACATGCTCCTGATGAGATGGTGGATGGTCTCCTGAGGGATCTCCTTCCAGACCTGGACTAAAGCATCCACCAACTCCTGGACAGTCTGTGGTGCAACGTGACGTTGGTGGATGGAGCGAGACATGATGTCCCAGATGTGCTCAATCGGATTCAGGTCTGAGGAACGGGCGGGCCAGTCCATAGCTTCAATGTCTTCATCTTGCAGGAACTGCTGACACACTCCAGCCACATGAGGTCTAGCATTGTCCTGCATTAGGAGGAACCCAGGGCCAACCGCACCAGCATATGGTCTCACAAGGGGTCTGAGGATCTCATCTCGGTACCTAATGGCAGTCAGACTACCTCTGGTGAGCACATAGAGGACCATGCGGCCCTCCAAAGAAATACCACCCCACACCATTACTGACCCACTGCCAAACCGGTCATGCTGAAGGATGTTGCAGGCAGCAGATCACCCTCCACCGTGTCTCCAGACTCTGTCACGTCTGTCACATGTGCTCAGTGTGAACCTGCTTTCATCTGTGAAGAGCACAGGGCGCCAGTGGAGAATTTACCAATCCTGGTGTTCTCTGGCAAATGCCAAGCGTCCTGCACGGTGTTGGTCTGTGAGCACAACCCCCATTTGTGGACGTCGGCCCCTCATACCATCCTCATGGAGTTGGTTTCTAACCGTTTGTGCAGACACATGCACATTTGAGGCCTGCTGGAGGTCATTTTGCAGGACTCTGGCAGTGCTCCTCCTGTTCCTCCTTCCACAAAGGCGGAGGTAGCGGTCCTGCTGCTGGGTTGTTGCCCTCCTAAGGCCTCCTCCACGTCTCCTGATGTACTGGCCTGTCTCCTGGTAGCGCCTCCAGGCTCTGGACGCTACGCTGACAGACACAGCAAACCTTCTTGCCACAGCTCGCATTGATGTGCCATCCTGGATGAGCTGCACTACCTGAGCCACTTGTGTGGGTTGTAGAGTCCGTCTCATGCTACCACGAGTGTAAAAGCACCACCAACATTCAAAAGTGACCAAAACATCAGCCAGAAAGCATCAGTACTGAGAAGTGGTCTGTGGTCCCCACCTGCAGAACCACTCCTTTATTGAGTGTTTCTTACTAATCACCAAAGATTTCCTCCTGTTGTCTATTTCATTTGAACAACATCATGTGAAACTGATTGTCAATCAGTGTTGCTTCCTAAGTGGACAGTTTGATTTCACAGAAGTTTGATTTACTTGGAGTTATTTTGTGTTGCTTAAGTGTTCCCTTAAACAACACAATATATAGTGTATATATTGTGTATATATTTTGGTTTAGCCCCAGTTCATGATCTGTATTACTATAGATTAGACTCTCCATCAGATAGTTTCAAACATGGGGATTACATTTTTTTTAATCTCTCTGCTGGTTATTGTCAGTTTTCCTGCAGTATACATCAGATTATGATCAGAATGTCAAGGATTTTAGATTTTAATTTTTTGTCAATAGTTCAACTAAATCAGCTGGCTACTTTTAGTGTTAAACTTATTGTTTTTCCTAGCTGGTGTCATTTAAATGTAATCAGTTTTTTTGATGTAACCTTTCTTAATTCCCCTAGACTTCCTGCATCTCACCAATCTGTATGGTATTTTTCTAATTTTAATAAAACAAGGTTATCTAGTTTAAATTTTCGTGTAATCCAGTGATGCCCAATTTTTTTGGCACATGGGCCAAAATCACCAAGGCAGTAATTTGGTTTACATTATAATAACGATATTACCGACGTTAAACTAAAGTCATTTACAAATATCCTGCAAGTTCACTCTAATATTAACTTTAAGGAAAATAAGAAATTACATAAATTCAGTTAGATTTACCGTAACGTTTGACAACATATGCACAGGTAGGACGTCTTGTTAAGAGGGCTTTCAGGTAAGCGACCTGTGGCGTATCATCAGTATGCGCATGCGCAAACAAACCATACATGGATTATTTAAAGCAAAATAAAGCTCTTTTTGTTTTTTTCTTTAATTCATACGAATCAAAAAACCAAACTGACAGTCTTTTTAGTTTTATTTCACTTAAAAAATAGAATAATGAATGAACGTAAAAGTACACGGACCCTTACGGCCACAAAAATATTTCAGTTGTGTTTTTTCTTCTTTTTATCTGCTACAACAATAACTAAACATGAAATATTTAAATAAAACAAAACGTAGTCAGACCTTTGTGGAAATTGGATCTGTAAATGAGTATACATTTAAATAATGAAAGAGAAAATAAAAGAAGAAAGAGACATGAGTCACTCTTCGAAAACACCTGCTGTCTCAGTAGACTTTGGCTGGATGTTCGTGTTCCTACTTACTATGAAATGAGAGTGAAATAAATAAACGTGGTTAATGAAACACACTTTATCTGCTTATCTTCTATACGTCTGTTGTGGAAAGTGTGATCTCTTCTGCCATTATCTGCTGGGGAAGCAGCATCAGAACCAGGGACTTAAAAAAGCTCAACAAACTGATAAAAAAGGCTGGTTCTGTTCTGGGGACTCCTCTAGAACCTCTGGAGATCATTGTGGAAAGAAGGATTCTTCATAAAATGAAGAACATTATAGAGAACGATGAGCATCCTCTTCATCAGACTGTCCTTCAACAACAGAGAGTCTTCATTCAGAGGCTTCTTCATCTTCTTCATCTACAGCAGCTATTTGAAGAAAGCTGTAAAAAATGAGCTACAGCAACATTTATTTTCCCCTTTGGATTAATAAAGTACTTCTTTAATTGAATTGTAATTAATATTTTCCATTTCAAGTAAATTTTCTATTTGTCAGTGAAAATCTTACCTTAAAAAATGAAACAAAGTGTCTTTTCGCATCAAACGCCTGATGTCGTCAAATTTTTCTGCAATTTAAAGTCTTCTGACAGGTTCCTTTCTGCACGTCTCAGAGTCCCAACATGTCTTTTATGATCACACCATGAAGTTTACTATAACATAGCTATAGTTTGTGTTATTTAGCTCAAGGCAGGAACACTTCCTGCTCTATAATTGATAAACTATGGTGTTATTGTCGAGTCAGATAAGTGAAGGTGTGACGTGTCTACAAATGGGCAGATGTACACAGTGGTGCGAGCCTCAGGAGAACATCCCATTCAAGTTAAGCAGATGTGGGTTGATCTTTAAATGTCAGAAAAGAACAACTAGAATGAAGGTCCTTGCTTAAACTTGTTAATATCTGCAGGCAGAGCTAAAATTCAAAAGTTTAAACTAAGAGGAACTGTGACAAACAAGACTGGATGAGGAGATGCATGCTTCAGTCTAATTTATTCATTAAACTCATTAAATACCAGGGTCCGATCTCATTAGAGAACAGCAACCCTTTTGAAAAATCTCTAAGAGTAGAGTTAAAGCACCATCAAAAATGACTTTTTTGAGTAAATTAATGTTACTGATTTCTCCAGATGCTAAAGAAAGAAAGCCCCTCCTGGTATCATACAACTCTAAATAATAAATATGTTGAGAACATTGCCAAACAATCTCATAGAAGACAAAGATCATGTTTTCTACCATTAAAATGGAAACCCAAAACCTAAATTAATATAAAATGAAAAAGTGTCTATTTTAGGCATAGAAACACTACTTGGTAAAACATTGTGAGAAATTGTAAGAGCAAATAAATAGTGATTGTATTTCTTAAAAAAGTAGTGTTATTTCTTTACCCTCATTATTTATTTCCCTTCTTCAGAGTAAGACTTTTAAACACAGGAACTCTTCTGTTGTTTCATCTGCCTTTAATAAAAAGAAAACTGGGTTTTGGAAAAAAAAATAAAAAAAAGCTGAAAACAAAGCTTCAAAATATTGAGGCAAAAAACAAATTGTCCTTCGCCTCATTTAAGAAGTTTGGCAAAAGTTACTGAGTTTGTGGGAACCAGAATCTGCGGCCGGAAATGTGGTTCAATCTGACCTGTCCACTAGATGGCAGACTCGCACAACTGAAACAGGTGAGCAGAGTGTTTCTCAGGTCATACTCATTGAAGCTGGGGACACACAACACGACTTTCAGTCTCCACAGACTTTCGGAGGATAGATCTTTACAACCTGTAGCTGGGGAAGGTACCACAGCTGTGGAAGACCTCATGTAAGCCAAAGATCACACACCCAAAAGACCTCAGCAGCTACAGGCTGGCAGCACTGACCTCACTTCTGATGAAGACCCTGGAAAGGCTGGTCTTCATCCATCTTTGGTCCTTGGTGAGGTCTTGGCAGGACCCATTGCAGTTTGCCTACCAGCCTGGCATCGGAGTGGATGATTCCATCATCTGCATCCTGAAAGCACCAAGGAGCATGATCAGAGGTCCTTCCTCTCAGCAGCTGTTTGACTAAACATCTCTGCTTCTAGAAGGCCCATTAACTTCTCTACACTCCTGCTATTCTTTGCACACGTTTCCATATTCTTGGAAATATTCTGTTTTTGCACAGATATACAAAAAATAACTTTGTATTGTTTTTCCGTCATCTTAATACACTTTTTTCATAACTGTATTATTATACAGTATTATATAGATTATTGCCATAGATTGACCAAATACTATTCCAGATGTTTAACATACGGTGTCCGTGGTTGTTTTAATACATGACTTTTGAATTCCTGGAAAAGCATCAACATGTTTAGATTTAAGTATAAAAATGTCTGCTGGCTTAACGCCTCAGACACAAACCTGAAACTGCAAAACCTGCAGAGAAACTGTCTAATAGCTGATTTTTACCAACATTGATCATGTCTGTGGTGTAATGAGACAGCTTTAATTAAAACGAGGACAATCATTTCTCAGAGTGACGTCAGCTGGGGGTGTGGCTCCAGCGCCTAATCAAAGTAGGAAGCAGTCTAACAATAATCAATTTTCTTCTTCCACGGTCAGCACCCACAGGTGAGAATCCCCCCAGCAGGATCTGCTAAAAAGGTAAATTAAACAAGAGACTCGATTTTATATGAAAAATGCGAAGTTGAACCTTTTTTTCTTGCGTATTTCGGGTAAATAAGTTTGTTGTTGCGCACTTTCTCTCCGCCAATTCCATCTGCATTGTTTTTCTCCAGCAACCATCTTCCTCTCTGTAAGACAGTTTCTAAGAGTTAATCTCCCGGCTTTACATGAATGCTTTAATCTGCGCCATAACTGATGCTAAAATGTTGTAAGACAAACTTAATGTTGTTTTATTTCATTTATTATTAGAATTTTTTGAATATTTCTTTTTAAAGGAGCAGAATTCCCTGTTTCAGTTTGGTTGAGTGTTATATAGTGGTTTTCATTTCTTTAATCTGAATTTGTTTTAATATTATAATCATATTCAGCATTTCTACACTTTTTTAAAGTCTGAGTGAAAACATGTTGAAGCTCAGAATTCACCATTTTCTCTTTTTACTGACAGACAAAATGGGAGCAGAAGTTAATTGAAATATATAATCACATTTATAATGAATCTACAGACAGGTGTATTGTGTTTGTGTTTACAGTAAACCATGTTAAGCCGAGTATTTCACCTGAGAGTGGTGCTGATCGGGGTTTGGTGTCTTCTTGCAGAGGGTGAGAAACTGATTTCTTCTGATTTGTTTCTGAAAAATCTTATTTCTTCTGCAAAATTTGGTGAATTCAGATTTAAAGAGGACTTCAACCAACACACCATAAATAATTTCTCTTTGTTCTTAAACTTAAACCCAGACATTATAATTATTATTATGAAAGAAGAAGGACTGTGATATAAACTGACGTGGCCTCATTAGTCTCCATGTTAAAGTGCATTCCAGAGGCAGGCAGTGTCTGTAATGGCAGTTTCTTCAAGGATAGTCCTGTTTAGCTCCATCCACCTTCCCATCGACTCTGATCAGCTTCCCTGTCCCTACTGAAGGAAATCATCCCCACAACATGACGCTGCCACCACCATGTTTCACTGTTGGGATCATGTGTTCTGCATGTAGGTCAAAAAGGTAGATTTTAGTCTCATCTAATCAGAGAACCTTTTTCCACATGTTTGCTGGATCTCTTTGTAGCTGATAGCAACCTGAAAACAGGACTTCTTGTGGTTTTCTTTCAACAATCACTTTTCTCTCGCCACTCTTCCATGGAAACCACATTTGCTGCATGCACAACTAGTAGTTGTCCTTTCATTCTCCCACCGGTGCCGTGAATCTCTGCAGCTCCTCCAGAGTTACCGTAAACCTCTTGGTTGCTGCGCTCTGCCATGTTTACTCTGTTTGGGTTTGTCTTCGTTAGAGACAATATTTCAAATTTAATGATCAGAACCGCTGAAACGTACCCTGACCAAATGTTTCTGACGACTATTATCGACCTGTGATCCCCCTGTTCTGATCCGTTTATTCTAAATCCTGCAGGAAGACCTCTGCTCGACGTGAACATTCAGGACGTCTTCCAGGCAGAGGAGCACTCCAACATCACACTGACCATGTCTACAGTTAACGCTACCTCTGTCTCACTGCAAATCGATCTGATGAGGTTGGATCCACTGAGAAATGTGTTTTGGTACGACAGCAGAAATGACCTTGAACTGATCACAAATGAGAAGTTCAGAGGTCGGCTGCAGTGTGATCTACAGCTGGTCAGGAACGGACGGATCGAATGTCTCCTGAGTGACCTGAGGCTCAGTGACTCGGGAATCTATCAGTGGATCGTTACCGCCGATGGAAGAAGTAATTTACAAAAATGTCAGCTTAAAGTCAGAGGTAAACTGAAATGATTGATACACATCAAGCATGCAAATAATACTCTGACCAATGATTTAACTTTTAAATAGAACATTACAATATTGTTATCTTCACCTGCCAAACAAAGGTATCACATTTAAAACATCTTGTTGCTCTTAAGACTATTTTCAACTCTGTTTTTGGGAATATAAGCTGATGCATGCAACATTAAATGGCACCAATATACAGTTGCAATCACAATTATTAACTCTTACTCCAGTTTTATTGGGCAAAATATACAAAACTAGCAGCTGCTTGCAATAAAAAATAAAATACATAAATAAATAAGTAGCTTGATCTAACAAATTTTACAAATGGTTTCAGTTACAGCTGTAGCTAGGGTTTACGGTGATTCATAGACAGAAAAGCCTTCACAGAACAGAATCCCTTCTGTTTTTATTTGTTTATATAGTTGTGAGCAACTCTTTAGCTTGTGGGTCAGTAACGGTGTACAACTTGAAGTTCTGGCATTGAACCCTTCAGCTTTTAGTGTGTGTCTTACTGAGGAAATTGAAGCTACTCCCAGGAAATATTTCTGCAGGTTTCTTTTGCGTTCCTTCAAGGGTTTTTACCCACATGCCTCTGCAGGAATCTGAGGGCACATAACTTCCTCCTACCACACATAGCTGCTATAGCCAGTGTTCCTTTCAGTTTAATCTTGTGAACTTGGCTTCCAGCTGTATCTCTGCAAGCCTGCTTGGCAATTCCTGTTTTTCATGTCTTTCTCTGGTTTGTGCAAAGCAAAAATCTCCACTCTAACATTTTTGAACAAGTTTCTTGATTTATCCATGTTTCATACGACAAAACGTCACCGTCAATAGTCCAGGTATTTGAGATGATCCTTATCAAGCACACCTGATGCAACTAATGAAGCTGGTTGCATCAGGTGTCCCCTAGACCACACCTTATTCAAAGAGGTATGCTCTTATGAAGAAATCTGTTCAGGAGGTTGAATTACTTTGAGGCTGCAGCAGTCAGTGAAAGCAGGATTTGTTGATGAATCTGGATAAGTCAGTTAAATATTGGTGTTTTTGCCCTTAAACCTGAAAGCACCTTTGTTCCTGTGTCTTACTGTACAAACTATCAGTGTTTGCTTAAAAACTGCAAAAACGTATTTATTCTTATTTCATTTTTTTTTTTTTTGCAGCTGTCAGACAACAAACTCAAGAAGAAACTCCAAAACCAACACCACGGGGGAGGTATGGGATGTATGTGGCTTTTGGTTTATGTGCAGTGGTAATAGTTTTCCTTGCACTCCATTGTAGGACCAATACATTCTCCAAGTTTTACCCAGATCATCCCTCTTACCAGAAATAACAAAGCTCCCTTTATCCCTCCCTGTGAAGCCTGGTTCACTCTGTGTGATTTTGAAAGATTTTTCAGGATTTAATCGTTTTGTGCTGTGAGCTTCTGCAACTTATGCACAATCTAAGATGTCCTATGCCAACCCGTCAAATTTGGTGCTGCAAATGAATCGAATCAGTGAAACAAGGAATGGAAAACAAATTATGGTGTTAATGATGTAATGACGGGAGTCAGATTGTAAAAAGAGTGAGAAGTAGATGAGAAAAAGAAAACTAATTTGCTCTCATGGCTGGACGAAAGAGGAAAATATTAAGATGTCTGTCTCAGCAGCAGTCACAATGCACACGTTTTCCAGAAAAAATCTTTTTAGACAAATTTTTTCTTATCAGATGGTCATAATTACACAATGTGAACCCAGCTTTTCAGTAAGATTGTGATTCTTCCTGAGAATCACCTTCGAGTTTTTCTGTCTGAACCTGCTTTCCAATTAAGCTGTGTGACGACATCCTTTTGTGATTTGTGTTAATAATCTTGTTAATACGTCACAATCATTGGTTATTGCATCAACAGCTTTGTATGCTAGTTGCTGCTATCAATGTTATTATCGTCAAGAAACCCTGATGTGAATCAGGGAAAATTACATATCATTGTTCACTCTGAGTATATCTCAGCAGCAACAAGTGTTAAAGTGTCTTCAAGCCAGAAATGTAGTTAACCTACCTCTTCGGCCTTATAAGCACTTACAAGTTGTTGTTTTACCTACAAGTAAAACACAAATATGCAGCATGTACAGACCTTCTCTGCATGCAGCAGTACTACTGACTACCCAACTAAATGTTGGGTTTCAGTATATTTAAGGTGTTTTGGTGAAGCAATTGTTGGTGTAAGTGTATAGTATCAAACACAATAGTATAAATACTATTGTCACTATTGTCACAATACACTTTATGCTCTATAATACTTGCATTCACCTTTCACCTTATGTTGAAAATGAAATTGAACTAGATCTTCTTGTTCATGTGTCATTTTCAAACGCAAACACTACAAATGTCGGAACATTCGACATTTCTAGACAAACTACTAAAGACGTTGCTTTCAGTTGGATGCAGATGTAAATTGCATCTAATATGTTGACACGCACGTTTGTAGTTTAAAGAGATGCAGTCATGGTAAAAAGAAAGTACACCCCCTTTCAGTTCCAGGATTTGACGTATCAAAACATGGTAAAAAGTTATCTGATCTTTACAAGGTTCTGAATGCTAAATCTAACTGCAGCTGTACAAAAACACATATTAGGTTTCACATTGTCATTATTTATTAAACAAACATGTTGCCAAGATGGAAAAGCTGTATTTAAAGAACTCAGTACAACCTTGTTGCTTCTACAGACAGGAAAGACATCAGCTGTTACCTTAAAGAAGCAATTGTTGCTGTCCAGTAATATAAAAAGAAAGACCGCTACAAAACAATTTAATGTCCATTATTCTACAATTAAAAACATTCAAAGGTTGAAAGCATTTTAGACAGTTACCAATCTTTCCAGGGGAAGAAACCCCATCTAAATAACCCCTAGGTTAGACCATATAATACTCAGAGAAACTACAGAGCTTCATCTCAGACCCTACTGGCTCAAATTAGCATATTAAATGTTAAAGTTTACAAGACACTTAGAAAAAGGCTAATCAAGTTTTAATTTACAAGACTTCTAGAACAATGTCCTTTGGACAGATAAGACAATAGTTGAGATGTTTGACCATAATGCACAGCACCAGTTTTGCAAAACTAAAAAAACTATCCTGGTGAACACCTAACACCAAGGCATGGTAGGTAAATCTGGTAATTTGGGCTCATTATGCAGTCAGCTGAATAGGTTATTTCATAGTCATTGAGTGGACCATGAACACCTCTGTACTCCAGAGTCAGACAACAGAAGCTAAAGCCAAACTTAGCAGCAAGTCTACAACAGAAGGAACAGGACCTGGGTCTTAAAATGGCTCAAACAAAGCTCAGACCTGAAATGCTATAGTGGGACCCTAAGAAAGCTCTGTACAAACAAATCTTTGCAACTCCCAGATGGATAAAAGCAACACTAGAAAGATTAATGAACCAACATTTCCCCACTTCAAAACATACAATTCTTTTTACCATGACTGCGGCCATAACGGCCAACTAACCTTTAGGCTTCTTAGTTAATAAGGTCCTTAAAAAGGTTTTTTTCAGACATTATGGCACTGATTCCTTCCAGGTACTCTGTCATGGTCTCACAGTTCAAAAACTGTCTCAAAAACGTGCTTACTGAGTAGCATAGAGAATAACCACATTTCAAGCAAAACGTTGTGGGTCCTATGCCAGCTTCCTCATGCAACAAGCATCAATGAGCCCCTGGGCAAGGCACTTACAGATTGTCTACCAGTCTGCATATTGGTGTATGAATGTGTGCATGTTTGTTATTGGGTGAATGTGGCTGTGGTAGAATTCGCTTTCAGTTATCAGCATGATTACAAAAGCACTTTGTACATTTGATCATGTATTGTTCAGTCTGTTTAACTGTATGGATGTATGAGTGTGTATGTGTGTGTGTGTGGAGGGTTGTTTGTCTCTATGTTGCCTTGTGATGGGCCTGCAACCTATCCAAGGTGACCCTGCTTCTCACCCAGTGACCCCTGTGACCCTGCAGGGATTGAGCAGGGATAGAGAAAGGATGGATGCTGTCTTCGGCTGGATTTATGTTTGGTTCGGGGTTTTTTTATGTTCCTGCAGGTCATACGTGTTTTCTAAGCTTTCTGGAGTTTGTTGTTTTTGAAACTTTAAAGAACTAGATGTTGGTAAAAGATTTTGGGTCAAAAAAGTTTTCTCTTTGTTGTACCTCTGACTGCTTCTGTTTTATGAAGATTTTAATCCATCTAAATGATTCTTTGGTTGATTTTTGGTTTACCGCTTTACTGTTTTCAACTCTTTGTCCTGTATCTGGTTGCTCAGTCTGACTGTTGTAAATCTTTTATGTTTGTATGATCTGTACTGTGAAAATCTTTTACTTGTTTGAAATAAAAAGATCTGGTAAGAATGAAGAGGAGTTGTTTTTAATGGAAATCATTTTTAACATGTTCTTCAAAGGACAACCTGTTCATGGTTTAATCAGGTGTTTGCATATCAGGGATGATTTAGGTCAGAGGTTTAAAACCTGCAGCTCTTCAGACCATCTGCAGTAAATTTGTCCTAAATTAACACGACATCCTGACTTGTAATGAAAATAAGATGCTGCTTCACTGTTTCTCCTGTTTTTTGTGTAAGATGCACGTAAAGTTTTCACAACCAAAAGTAAATGTGAATGTGAAAGCATCAGTGAGTGTTGTTGGGCTGCTTGTGTGTGATTTTAGGAGATCAATGAACTAATGAAATCATGAAAACATTTTTACCAAATGTTGGTAAAAACTGACGGTCAGCTTTTTTTAGGTTTGTTAATTTCCAACATCCTGCCGTACAGTTTGGCCTCCAGCTTAAATTCATACCACACGTCTGTTTGCAAATAATTTGGTTTCTTAAACATGAAAGAGAATCTAGTAAATCTAAATAAAAGCACGCGGTTTGTTAAGACTCGATTGTTTAAAAACATTTTTGTTCAATTAAAACATTTAAAAAGTACATTTTCTGAATATTTACATGTCTTTTATTCATTTTCAACAAATATCAAAATGACTCAAAAATTCAACTTTAATTAGTTTAGTTTTATGTTGAAGATAAAATACGTTATTATGACCTCATACATTAAACAGCAATGATCTGTACTACATTTATACATTATTTAATAACTTTTGTCGTGTACGTTTGCCTTCAGGTAGGATCAGTTTTGCAGCTCAAGACGTATTTTAAATTAGAAAATGCAAAAACATAGCCCCATTTAATAAATTAGAATATAATAATTTCTTTCAGTAACTCCATTCACTAAATAAAACACGTTATTAAGACTATTTACACACAGACTGATGTTTTAAAGCCTAGCCTTAGACCAATAAAAATAATTCCTTAAACAGAAATGGGCTTAATGAAAGTATATTTAGTACCTGCTTAAAGGTTATTCTTAAAAAGTGCTTTTGATCTGACTAATCAGAACACATGTCCTAATTTATTGAATATGACCATAACTTCGGTAGCCTAAAGTCTGCAGATCCTGGGTTTGGGCAAATATAATGTTTGAACAGTTCTGCCAGCCAGCTTCAGGAAGTCAAGGTGAAAACGAGTTGCTGTCCAAACTTCTGAAAGCTTGGTGTCAAAACCGGTCCAGCAGGTTTTATTCAGGGTGTGTCGGTCAGCACCGAGGTTCTGTGAGCTGCTGATCAGCATATCACGGTGCTGGCAGCCAGGAACCTCAGAGACCGTCTGAGGCGAAGCCTTCCAGTTCAGAGCCGTGAACATCGACCTAAAATAATAAAAGTTTTACAGTTAAATTTTCTTTCTGGAATAAAAAAAATGTTTTTTGAGGTTTTCTTCGTATTTATGTAAAAATATCTGCACCCCGGTGGCATTAAAGTCCAATTCCTTTCTCAAAGCTGATCCAGATTTGTTCTGTTATTTAAAATGTATACCATCAAGTTCTCCTAAACTACAAACTCTTTTGAATCCACAGATTTGGTCTAGAAAGGAAATATATGTTTGTGTTTATTCTGTGTTGTGATCATAAATACAATATTTGACGGCAGGATGTACTAATTGTTACTAAACCTTTTAATTAGAGTCGATTTAAAGGTTTTGCACAAAATGAGGTCCTTATTTTAGTGGGATTAGATTATTTTTGTTAGTAGCTGGAAATGTTTATGAATAATGGAGATAAATATTCATAAAAATGTTGAAATCTCACATATCAATCATATTATATCATATATAATGTTGATCATATATTGTGTGAAGATTTTATATCTGGCCGTATGAACCTTAACTGTGTTTCTGAGCCTGGTTTACACCAGACAGCTATAATAAAATGACAGATTTTGACCTCTGATCAAACTAAAACCACCTCCTGAAAGTCTTTATTTATTAAGGTCATAACAACATTTCACAGCTGCAGAAATGAAGATGTGAAACAGCACCGAAGCAGGAGCTGAAGCATGGTTGGTATGAAATGTCCGTGACAAGGTTCTTGTACCTGAAACAGTCGAGTACGAATAAAACCAAACTGCAAAATGAAACGGTGAATAAACCAGCATCCATTAAGATTCTCCTCTCATTAAAGGCTTGTTGGGATGAAAAGATCATTGCGTGAAAAGTTCTAGTAATTATCTTTGTCTTCAGCCAGAGAGAAAAACGAATCATATACAGTTTTACTGCTTTTTGTGTAAAGTATTTGCTGCTGTTGCTCAGCAGTATTATAGTTTAAAGTGTCACAATAATTTTTAATAACAGGAATTGTAATGAAAAACCTGAACTGAGTTCAATTCAACTAATAAAACATGTTCTTCTACTGATTGTTTCTGAGCCGCTGCAGCCAGAAATATTCTGATTACTAGGACTGAAATTCTCAGATCAGACAAAAAGAGAGAAAAAGCAACATTTCAGTATGTTTTTAAAAGTTATATTTATTTCATAGCCTTTATTGTACCCAGTAAATCTCCTTGTTGTGGTGCTTAAATGTATCAAACTATAAACACCCCAGAAGGTCAGATTAATCTGACCTTTTTTGTGTCTGAATTGTGTTTAGCTGCTGGGACTTGTTCTCTTTATTTCCTGTGTCCTGATCAGCCTAAATCAACACTGAAAACTGATCTCAGGTCAGAGAACAGTTTCGTTTTTAAGGAATGGAGAGCGGTGAGTTAAAGTGGTCTGACGGGTTCCTCTGTGCATGCTGCAGTCCATCTCAGGAATGTTCTCAGGAAAGTCCCAACATGGTTTTATTATGATCACGCAATGAATTATAAGTTAGTGATGAAAGCTAGCAGCTCTGTGCTGGAACTGGACCAGGAAGTGACAGCAGGGTGAAGCCCTTCTGGACCATCGGTACCACCTCATCTGTTATGATCTGAGGCAGCTCAGCATCTCGTCCAGTCATCTGCTCCCTCCACCTGAGGGCAAAGTGAACCTGTCAGTCATTGCTTTGTTCTCACCGCCATCATAACACCAGTGGAGAGCAATGATCAGACCAGTCTCCTCCCACAGTGACCCCACCTTTTCTCTCCATTGCTCCAGATCTGCTCATTACATGTAACTCAATGTGTTTACAGGCTGGTTTGTTCTTTATAAATATTCTCTCTTTTATGTATTTTTGTTAAAAGTGTAGCTGTATCATGTAGCACAGTAATGAAAACGTGCTTAAACCGGCCCAGTCCACTAGGTGGCAGTAACGCATCATGATTACAGACTCAGAGCTGCACTCCCAGGCACATATAAAACTAGCATCATTTGTTTAGTTTTTCTATTATATTATTATCAGACTTGAACTTTCCTGAAAATCTGCAAATGGTATTTTCAAAATTATAGTTTTTCTTACAGTGTACATTTGACATTACTGTACAGTTTTATATTTATTATTACCTGTTTTTATGGGTATCTGTGTTCTTTCCATTTGCCTGTCACACTGAATATTTCCACTGAGGGACAAATAAAAGATTATTCTATTCTGTTCTAATTAATTCTATTCTTTTCTATTCTATCTGTAGGAGCTGCCATTCATGAACTGCTTCCTTCTGTTGCATTTCACCACTATAGCATGAAAAATGATACAAATGTGATTTTCTGAGGAGTTGCTGCAGCTGAGTGGCTTGTAATGAATATGACTGCGTTTAGACATAGTTAACTGAAAGAGATCAAGTTGTTTTGTCTTTGATGTGCCTTTTATGTTGTGATTAACTTGTTTTGGGATCTTTGAGGCCCTCTGCTGGTGTGGGGTTAAACGACCACTGCTTAATTTGCTTGTGCCGTGAACGCAACATGTCCCCTGCAGGCTGCAGGGTAATAGTAGCTTCTATACTTCCCTACTTTGCTCATCTCCACTAAACCAATTACCAAATGTGTCGTAAGTACATTTTATCACAGATTTTTTTCAGGGCTTCTAATATTACCATAATTTAAAGATTTTTGAAGATCTCAGTTTGTCTCCTTTTATTCCACTTTCATCACCTTCTTATGCAGGTTTAACGGCGATCTATAAATTTAAATGACAAGGTAGAAAAAGAGGAACCTAAAACATAAATCATTAACAATCAAAAACCCGTTTATTCATAAGTACCAACAATCAGAGCATGTTTTAGCTCCAAAGAGTAATTAGCTAAAACCTTGGCAAGCAAAAGATGATCAGCTGTCAGATTTCCCAGGTCCTGTTTCGGGTCAAGAGGTTAAGAAATGATTTTCAGATTGTGTTGATTAGATGCTAATTAAAAAAATAAATAAAACTTTAAAGCACGTCAGAAAGCCTGGAAAGCTACAGACCAAGACTTGCTTTCCAAGATTACAAAATAAATATTTTCTGCTTGGAAGGAAAATGTCAAGAAATTTAATCCGGGCACTTTTGCATAAAATATAATTTAATTTTCTTATTAGTTCATAATACCTTTTCAACTAATTAATCTAGCTGTTTTTTTTATTTGTTTTGTTTTTTTACACAAGAAATCCCCTCTGTCTGAAGTTATAAACTGTAAGAAGTGTAAAAACAGAAATGCTCTTATTTTCACCAAACCGTTTGTAAAAGGATCCTCCAGCTTTATTTTGTTGAACAAGCAGCTTGTTCCTGGTGCAACAGAAGTGACTTCATCCCTAACTCTTCCAGTTTCTTACATCCACAGCTCCGCGGACCGGAGCGTGGGTACGGTGGGCCGCATTTTATGCACACAGCGGGATGTTGTAAAGCAGATGCTGCTTGCATTAAAACATCACAGAAACCAGTTCTGTTCATATGTTTCTGCCTAAAATATTAACCCTAATGTGGGAAGGTGGCCTTTTGTTTACACGGTTTCTCCATTAAAATGTGCAATTGTGAGTGTGAGGAGCCACAGACCTGCCCCCCTGGACCCGAGACAGATACAGAGGAGATCCGAGCCATGGATATCAAAAGGCCCCCCAGAGCACAGGAACCCCAAGAGAACTGCTGCCTGGACTACGCACTCCCCCAGAGAAGAGCAGGGGAGAGTCCCAGGGGAACCACGCAGCAGCCCAGGGGTCCAGGCCCCGGCAAGCAGCTACTGGGAGTGAGCCAGCACACACCAAAGCACCCAGCCCCGGATACTGAGAACCACAAGTACACCGCCGGGCAGAGACATTGACCACCGGCAGGTAGTTTGGCGGGGAGAGAATAGGCACCACATTTGATCCAGGAGAGGGACCAGTCCAAGACCCAACGTAACACATAAAACAGACACACACAGTTCACAATCACACATTCCCACTCTCGTGCGTACACAAAAAAACACTCAACCCACGCACCCAACGTAAAGACAAACAACAATGGACGTCGTACACTCACTCACATTCCCCATACATACTCTATACTCCCAGGTCCAGGTGCCGATACCCCATAGGGAGAACCAGCCCCTGGACCCAGGAGGTCCAAACCAGCATGCCAACCAGAGCCGCCACACAATAAAATAGTCCCAATCCCACAATGAATTCCGATCCTAACCCCATGAGCCCCCCACCCCAATGAACCCCAACATGACTTTCCCCACAAGGCCGCCCCCAATAAGGAGACAGATATTGAACACATGCCCCCGAACCCAAGCGCCATGAATCCCCTCCCCAGAGCACATGGGCACACCCCCACAGGTGAGCTTCATCCCTGAAAAGCCGACGAAGCAACACCCACACAGCGCAAGCTCCACACACAGCCCCGCCGCGTCCCGCCCCCACCACACGCAAATCTGAGGCAAAATAAATATGAACACCCTCACTTGTAATCATCCACCAATCAGTCATTCGGTTAAAAGCTGTTTGTGACCAATGAGGCAAGGGATGTGCAGTCATTTAAAAATAATCAAGGCTTTTCTTGGGGTCTGAAGTTTTTCTTATCTTCTTGAATAATCTCAAATCTGAAGGTGCCAAGTCAGTCTCAGTCTGACGGTGAACGCATCGTTTGAGGTTTCAGAACCTCTCTCTTCTCAGACTAATCACACGTTTATATAGCCAGCTTCTCTGCAATGTTTTGCTCATTCTAATGAGCTGAAGTGCGGAGGATGATCTTGAAATGTCAGCAGAAGGGGAAATTTTAATAATTGGCTCAGCAGCAGTTACTGTGCCGAAGTTGTTGTAAATATAGATCTGAGGATATTATTTAATATTAATATTTTATTAAATAATATTTCAGTCTGTTAAGGAGACTGCTGCATGTGTGTGTGTGTGTGTGTGTACAGGAGCAGAGCAATATAACCCAGGCTGAAGATGGCGATAAAATCTGAATGCTGACTCAGAATGAGCTAATTGTAAATTAAAGCTAATCACTTATTCACACAACATTCTAGCTGGATTTGCATCAAAATGTGAAAATATCTGGTCCTTTACTTCAGTCAAAATAAAAGCATTTAATCCTAACGTAGCTTAACACAATAAAAGTCCTTCAGATCAACACATTGCATGTCATGGCTGCAGCCGGTCTTATAGTCCAGATCTACATGTAGACAGAAAAAGGTGTTGCTCAATAAACCAGGAAAATATCTCCTGGTTCCAGTAAGAAGTAGTAGAAAGTACAAAAGTACTTCATATCTTCTGTGCTGATTCTAAACATAAAGCTCTGGGTTTAAAGATGCAGTGTAATTAAGAAATAAATCATAACAATTAATCACAGGTGGACCATTAATTAGTTAACTATTTTATTTTTCTGAATTACACATGTAAACTAAACTAATTAAACAAGGATACAGTTTTACTGAGGGTGAGACATACGTATACATATGTATACAGTTATTAATAAATGTAATATTAGTACTGATTGTCAGGATATTGTTGTGGTTTTGTGTTTGTTTACTTTTCAGCTAGATGTTTCTATTTCTTTGGGTTTATCAATCATGTTTGTTTATTCCTTCTCTTTCCTGATAGTTTTGTTTAGTTTCACTTAACTTTAGTTAATGGTTATTCTAGATTCTTATGCTACATTATTTCATAGTCTAGTTTCTCTTGTGTCCCTTTGTCTTCCAGTCCGGTCACCATAGCAACCATTCATATTCCCTCAGTCCCCTGGAGCCTGGTCCACACCTGATTCATGTTTCCTCTGATTACCTGCCTCCCTGTCTTATTGGTCCATACTCCACTTCCCTCAGCTTATAAGCTTTCTAGTTTTCATTGTTCCTCGCTGGTTCCTTCCGTTCTTCTACGTTCTACACGTTTCAGTATCCTGTTCCAAGTTCAGTTGGTGCTATGGTGTTTCTTCATAAAGAAAAGCCTATGTGAGTCTGAAGCTATTAATTTAAAGATTCGAGCAAACTTTAATGAAAGACGAAGCCTTCTTTAAACATGCTGCTGCCCAGCTCTTGTCTGCATATTGGTCCACTACAGCCACAGACTTTGACACTGATAAGGTCCAGGATGAGGTTCTATGCTATATGTCACTTGAAATCTGATCAATTTGTCTGTCACTGTCTGTTATAAAGAAATCAGAACAATAAATTAGTAAAATATCTGTCAATGTGATCTCTTCATGGAGTACTCGTCCCAGCACTGACAAACTTAAACTTGAAACGCACACAAACAATGGTAATTGTCAGTAGCAAGAAATAAGTTGTTCAGCTTTTATGTACTCTAAGATACAGTTTCTACATTATTTACAGGTCCTTCTCATAATATTAGCATTTTGTGATAAAGTTAATTATTTTCCATAATGTCATGATGAAAATTTAACATTCATATATTTTAGATTCATTGCACACTAACTGAAATATTTCAGGTCTTTTATTGTCTTAATACGGATGATTTTGGCATACAGCTCATGAAAACCCAAAATTCCTATCTCACATAATTAGCATATCATTAAAAGGGTCTCTAAACGAGCTATGAACCTAATCATCTGAATCAACGAGTTAACTCTAAACACCTGCAAAAGATTCCTGAGGCCTTTAAAACTCCCAGCCTGGTTCATCACTCAAAACCCCAATCATGGGTAAGACTACCGACCTGACTGCTGTCCAGAAGGCCACTATTGACACCCTCAAGCAAGAGGGTAAGACACAGAAAGAAATTTCTGAACTAATAGGCTGTTCCCAGAGTGCTGTATCAAGGCACCTCAGTGGGAAGTCTGTGGGAAGGAAAAAGTGTATCAGAAAACGCTGCACAACGAGAAGAGGTGACCGGACCCTGAGGAAGATTGTGGAGAAGGGCCGATTCCAGACCTTGGGGGACCTGCGGAAGCAGTGGACTGAGTCTGGAGTAGAAACATCCAGAGCCACCGTGCACAGGCGTGTGCAGGAAATGGGCTACAGGTGCCGCATTCCCCAGGTCAATCCACTTTTGAACCAGAAACAGCGGCAGAAGCGCCTGACCTGGGCTACAGAGAAGCAGCACTGGACTGTTGCTCAGTGGTCCAAAGTACTTTTTTTGGATGAAAGCAAATTCTGCATGTCATTCGGAAATCAAGGTGCCAGAGTCTGGAGGAAGACTGGGGAGAAGGAAATGCCAAAATGCCAGAAGTCCAGTGTCAAGTACCCACAGTCAGTGATGGTCTGGGTGCCGTGTCAGCTGCTGGTGTTGGTCCACTGTGTTTTATCAAGGGCAGGGTCAATGCAGCTAGCTATCAGGAGATTTTGGAGCACTTCATGCTTCCATCTGCTGAAAAGCTTTATGGAGATGAAGATTTCATTTTTCAGCACGACCTGGCACCTGCTCACAGTGCCAAAACCACTGGTAAATGGTTTACTGACCATGGTATCACTGTGCTCAATTGGCCTGCCAACTCTCCTGACCTGAACCCCATAGAGAATCTGTGGGATATTGTGAAGAGAACGTTGAGAGACTCAAGACCCAACACTCTGGATGAGCTAAAGGCCGCTATCAAAGCACCTGGGCCTCCATAAGACCTCAGCAGTGCCACAGGCTGATTGCCTCCATGCCACGCCGCATTGAAGCTGTCATTTCTGCCAAAGGATTCCCGACCAAGTATTGAGTGCATAACTGTACATGATTATTTGAAGGTTGACGTTTTTTGTATTAAAAACACTTTTCTTTTATTGGTCGGATGAAATATGCTAATTTTGTGAGATAGGAATTTTGGGTTTTCATGAGCTGTATGCCAAAATCATCCGTATTAAGACAATAAAAGACCTGAAATATTTCAGTTAGTGTGCAATGAATCTAAAATATATGAATATTAAATTTTCATCATGACATTATGGAAAATAATGAACTTTATCACAATATGCTAATATTTTGAGAAGGACCTGTATAAGCATGCACACACATAAAATAAAAATAACTGAGTCAAAGATGTTCATGCAGCTATGCAAGTTCCAACAAGGTGGTTCTATACCTAGTCAGATTTCCATACCTCACATTTGAAGTCATGGGCTTTGGCTTGGAAAACCCAGAGAAATGGCTTCATTTGCAGAAGGTGTTGGAGCTCAGGGCAACTTTTTGTCACTCTTTCAAGATATGGCCAATACTTGCAGGTCACATCCATACAAAAAACAGTGATATGTCTATTGGCCAGCTTTTTTTGCAGGTACAAAGGATAGGCAAATATTTCACCCCTGTACATATTTAGAGCACTAAGGAGCACTCCATCTCTACACACCACAAGCTCCAATCCCTCCTCATCCAGCTTACTGCTGGATCTGTGGGAGGTCTCTCTAGCTGCTGACCACTCACCACCACAAACACCTCCTCCAGAAACCTAAAATGCATAGAATTTCCAGTGACAGTGGTCAGAAATATCCTCATTACAGGCCTAAAGGTTACTGTAGTTATACATTTATAATATGCAATCTTACATGTCTGGTTGTTTTGTGTACATAGTCCACAAATCTTCCCACGTCTACATCCCTGGCTATAAAGATGTTCTCAAAAATAGCCTGTTCTTCGGATCTGAAAAGATGAGCAATAAAAAAACCTGCAAAGAATTCTTATGCAAAGAATTGGTATATTGTACATATTTGGCCATACCTTGCTGCATTCTTAAAACGGTAATGTTTGCGGTTTCCATCCACTGAAACTGCAAGCATATCTGGGGTACACGCTTGAGGGATCCTTCCTTAACATTTGATCTATGTCATATCTTACGGCTTCCCATTCAAAAAAACTTTTCTGGAAGCTGTCTGCCGAGATCTTCCCAGTCTGTTTTAAAATGAAAGATAAGCAAAAAACAACCAAAACAGGTGGAGAGGACGTTGGCTGTGCTGATGCAAGTTTGATTTGCCTTTAAACCGTGTAAACCTATACAATAAAATCACAGTGATGGGAGCACATCAAGTCACTCAGCTGGGAAGCTGTCAAAGCTTTAATTTAAATTGAACGAGCATGCTATAATCAGTGTTTCCAGAAAACCTGGGTGGACTTGAAGCATCGAAGTGGCAACAGCAAGCATGAGTAGAAACTTCACCGTGACTCTACCATGGCTAATTAAATGTAATAAGTACAGCTACAGTTGAATTTGATCAGCTGTCAGCAGCTACTTTAGCTAGCTTACCGCTCATTTTATGCGCCAAAATAGGTTAAAAACATATCTAAATGTCTTCAACTATTCACTGTTCCACAGCGTTGCCACCACTAACTCGTAAAACTATCAACAGCAACTTTGTAAAGTAACACTTTAGAAGTTTTTTGTGTTTTGTAGTCCAGAAAATTGACAGATTCAGGTTTGAACTCACTCGGGTGCAGCTGACGCATGCGATGACGTCAGATTCTTCTTCTTCTTCTTGGATTTTTTGGCGGGTGGCATCCATCTTTCTTCTTCTTCTTAAATATTAACTTCTTATTAATATTGGTGGATTGCAAACGACCTCAGCGGCACACAGCGCCACCTACTGTACATGAGTGTGTAAACTACTGTATTCTTTGTTTTATGTTCAAATAAAAATAAGGCCTTATCCATAACCATGATGTTACGATGACATCTTTGACTCTGGTTTAATTCTACCATATGAAATTATGTACATGTTTCTGTTAAAATAAACAAAAACAAAAAAAGAAAAGAAAGAGCCGTCCAAAGCGGAAGGTAAAATCACGACTTAATTCGGCCAACCGGAGGACAGCATCTTTTACAGCTTAAGTAAAATGTGCATGGATTTTAGCACTTTTTTATGCCTTTCAAAAAATTATAACGGACTCGTCGTCCTTGTTCCCATATCGTCAGTTACCGACGTTCAGGGAGCTCTATAACAGTCAATGAGAGCAGCCTGCACGTCAAATAATGACGAGAAGGGGCTACCCGATGCGTCAATACGTGACGCAGAGGGAGCCTGACCAATCGTCCAAATGTGACGAGTTGGGAGTGAGAACGTGTTGGTTTCTTGGTAGCGATGGGATGTATTCAGGCTGCTAGTTTACTGCTCCACACAGCATTCTGTAGCTGACAAGAGCAACTTCTTCATCATGTTTGATGTGTCTCCTGCATGTTTGTGCAAACTGGACACAGGACTTCTTGCAATAATTCAACACAACAGTCAAGTCAACATATCTAAAAGTTGCCTTGTCAACACATTTTGCAAGGTGCGTTGGTGATCTCTGCAGCTCCCCCAGAGACACCATGGGCCTCTTCACTTATTCTGCGATTAATCTCCTTCCCTCGCTTGTCAGTTTGGGTGGACTGCCTTATCCTAGTAGGTCGTGTCGTACTCTTTCCATCTCCAGATGATGGACTGACCAGTGCTTTTATGTTAAAATCTTGAGATATTATTTTAAAACCTGACTCTGCTCTAAACTTCTCCAGGTTTCTCCCTGACCTGCTGAGCTTGTTCCTTGGTCTTCATGATGCTGTTTGATCACCAAGGTTCCCTAATAAACCTCTGAAGCCTTCACAGAACAGCTGCATTTATACTGAGATTAAATTATACACATTCTGTGGATTTTATTTTGGGCTGTCAGACTAAAACGAGGCTGAATATTCAAGTACATTATAATTTTCACTCTTTAAGATGCTTAAAACCCCTTTATCATTTATCTTCCATGATTTTGTGTTGGTGTGTCTCATAAAATCTCCCTACCAAAGATTACGTGAATAATGAGAGAAAATGTGGAAAGTCTAAGAGGTATGAACACTTTTGAAAGGCACTGCACATATAAGACGGACCAGCTCTAGAAAATATGAGCAGCGGATTTTTTTCACAGTCATGCAAACAGCAGCAGCTTCTTCTGATGCCGATTTAACGACGTCGGGGCTCGCCGTGACCGTGGCAGTCTGTCACGCTTTCAGATCCGCTGATATTTCTCGCTGTGACTCCCAACAGAGGAAACAGCAGAAATCTACGAGTCGACCTGAAGCTGACGTCACCTCTACTACAGACAGCAGCGCTGCTCAGTGGAAAAGCATCACAAAAAAACGCAGTCTTCCGGAAATGTTTCTCCGCGCGCGCGCTTATTTTCTGATCACTTTGGAATTGCCGTGAATTGTCTCGAGGGTATTTCGTCATTGCTCGCCTCTGATTGGCTGACGCTCGGTGCCCCCCCCTATGCGTCGATGCGGTTTGAAACCGGTGGGCAAGGCATTGGTACCATGTTTCCTTTCCTTTGCCACCGGCTGAGAGCTGCTGCAGAATAATCATTTTCTTGTTGACTCTGCGACCTGCTGACATCTCGGTAAGACTGTAAATACTTCCTCATCGTAAAACCCGTCCAAAAATACCTTTGTTATACTTGCTATGCAAATGCAACATGTTCAGCTGCAGGGTGAAAGTATCATCTTCGTTCCTGTTGATTAAAAGCATCTCAGGGTAATTTGGGAAATCTGAAAGGGAGGTTAGATGCTTATTAGGCGGCGTGATGAGAACAAAAGCAGGAAACTCTTAAGTTCTTCATCCTGATGTGCATCAGATAAGTTGGTTTATACATGCAGATAGGAGATGCTGTAAAGTATTCAAAGTGTCTAAAAGTGTCTTCAACTATTGTGTTCATGCAGGTGAGGACAAAAAAGGAATCTGTTTATATTTTAGATGGAACAGTTTACAAAAACTACCAAAAATCCCTTTTCCAGTGGGAATGAAACACATGCGCAGACCGGTTTCAGTAGAAGAGAGAAAAAAGCGCATCTTTTTACTCTTCTGTGAAACATCCTGCAATGATTTCTTTATTAATTTAAAGCTTAAATTATTTGCTTAAATTATGCATCCTGATGCTTTTTGCAGTTAATAGTAAATAACAATCAAAGACACTTTGTGATAACCAGACGCAGTGAGGTTGGTTGTCTCCGTATTAATGGGGCTATAATAATGAAAAAAAAAATGTTACAAAATAGAAACTATATATATTTTTTTTTGCATAGAGACATCAATAACCTGCAATCTACCACATTTTGTATGTAAACCCTTAGTTTGAACCTGTGGTAAATTATTATGAATTATTCTATGTGAGCAGTGAAATGAGGGGATTTACAGTGTTTTAATAATTTATTATTACAGCAACTCAAGCAACAGAAAACAAAGAGTAACTGTGTTTTAAACCCTTTTATACACAAGACAACCGAACCCAGGACTAATGAGACAACCCAACTCAACCCAGCACGTTTTAGCCACATGGCTTCAGCTTGAAACTGAAAAAATAGTGCAAATGAAATTTATAACTGCTTCTTTCTCTGTAACCTTTAGTTTTAACCACTAAGATCCAATATTTACCAGACAGGCAGATCTGTTTTACAGTTGGATTTAAAAAAAATATATATTTATGAACTGAGAGCTTAAAAAGAGAACGAGAGGAAAAACCATCAGTTTTTGAATAATGATTTTTAAATGGCTGATATTGTGTGAGTTTTTATTAAAACATAGACAACCTGATAAATCACTGTGACCCATAAAAATGACTGAATAGCTCCTTTTCTCAAGGTTTTGTAAGTTGACACCAACCATTAATGCGGCTGCAGCAAGTAACGTGACAACCAACCCTGGTCTCCTGTATTCTTCATCCCTTAAACTGATGATGCTACAGCTTCTGAATCAATAAACTGCACAAACCCCCAGATTAAATGAACTCAAAGACAATTATGTCTTTATCTTGACAGTCTTATTGAAATTAAGCCAGAACTTGGTTCAGTTTTCTTGTACTGTAACTCCAACCCTGAGGAACTTTTATAACTTATTCATATTGAGCTCTAAAATACAGCACATGTTTTGATTTCATTTGAGCACATGTAAAAGTTGCACATGTATGTTTCTGCTCTCCAGTTTATGGACGTTTTATCCCTTAACATCGTTAATATGAGCTGCTAGTGTAACACGTGACAAACTGATTCATGTGGACTAAAAGTTCAGTTTTGTTCTTCTTCCTTTTACAAGCCCTCTTATACAACAATGTTTGTAATACAATTAATTTTTTTTGAAATAACTTAAAACATTTAGTCTTTCTGTGAACCATGTGGAGGAACTTTCAGAACAGGTAGAAACGGTTACGTCTATTTATAAGATCTTTAATTCATAGGATTCCTTTCAATGATTGTTTTCATATTTATCTTCTATGTTTTAGTTAATTAATTTGCTTCCCATTTAAAATAATTAGCTTTGCTTCAGTAATGTTAAAATGAATATAATATACAGTACAGACCAAAAGTTTGGACACACCTTCTCATTCAAAGAGTTGTCTTTATTTTCATGACTATGAATATTGTAGCCTCACACTGAAGGCATCAAAACTATGAATTAACACATGTGGAATTATATACTGAACAAAAAAGTGTGAAACAACTGAAAATATGTCTTATATTCTAGGTTCTTCAAAGTAGCCACCTTTTGCTTTGATTACTTCTCCGCACACTCTTGGCATTCTGTTGATGAGCTTCAAGAGGTAGTCACCTGAAATGGTTTTCACTTCACAGGTGTACAGTGTCAGGTTTAATAAGTGGGATTTCAAGCCTTATAAATGGGGTTGAACCATCAGTTGTGTTGTGCAGGAGGTGGATACAGTACACAGCTGATAGTCCTACTGAATAGACTGTTAGAATTTGTATTATGGCAAGAAAAAAGCAGCTAAGTAAAGAAAAACGAGTGGCCATCACAAGAAATGAAGGTCAGTCAGTTCGAACAATTGGGAAAACTTTGAAAGTGTCCCCAAGTGCAGTCGCAAAAACCATCAAGCGCTACAAAGAAACTGGCTCACATGAGGACCGCCCCAGGAAAGGAAGACCAAGAGTCACCTCTGCTGCGGACGATAAGTTCATCCGAGTCACCAGCCTCAGAAATTGCAGGTTAACAGCAGCTCAGATTAGTGAACAGGTCAATGCCACACAGAGTTCTAGCAGCAGACACATCTCTAGAACAACTGTTAAGAGGAGACTGTGTGACTCAGGCCTTCATGGTAAAATAGCTGCTAGGAAACCACTGCTGAGGACAGGCAACAAGCAGAAGAGACTTGTTTGGGCTAAAGAACACAAGGAATGGACATTAGACCAGTGGAAGTCTGTGCTTTGGTCTGATGAGTCCAAGTTTGAGATCTTTGGTTCCAACCACCGTGTCTTTGTGCGGCGCAGAAGAGGTGAACGGATGGACTCTACATGCCTGGTTCCCACCGTGAAGCATAGAGGAGGAGGTGTGATGGTGTGGGGGTGCTTTGCTGGTGACACTGTTGGGGATTTATTCAACATTGAAGGCATACTGAACCAGCATGGTTACCACAGCATCTTGCAGCGGCATGCTATTCCATCCGGTTTGCGTTTAGTTGGACCATCATTTATTTTTCAACAAGACAATGACCCCAAACACGCCTCCAGGTTGTGTAAGGGCTATTTGACCAAGAAGGAGAGTGGTGAGGTGCTGCGCCAGATGACCTGGCCTCTACAGTCACCGGACCTGAACCCAATCGAGATGGTTTGGGGTGAGCTGGACCGCAGAGTGAAGGCAAAAGGGCCAACAAGTGCTAAGCATCTCTGGGAACTCCTTCAAGACTGTTGGAAAACCATTTCAGGTGACTACTTCTTGAAGCTCATCAACAGAATGCCAAGAGTTTGCAGAGCAGTAATCAAAGCAAAAGGTGGCTACTTTGAAGAACCTAGAATATAAGACATATTTTCAGTTGTTTCACACTTTTTTGTTCAGTATATAATTCCACATGTGTTAATTCATAGTTTTGATGCCTTCAGCGTGAAGCTACAATATTCATAGTCATGAAAATAAAGACAACTCTTTGAATGTGAAGGTGTGTCCAAACCTTTGGTCTGTACTGTAGCTTGAGCTAAAATAATGTTATTGACCATTCATTGCCACTTCTGGTCTGAAATTTATGCATTTTGTTGCTGGGTTTTTCTTGTGTGTGAAGCATGTTTTAACCAGACTAACTTTAATTTAGTTTAACTTTAGTTGTCTAACTTGGTAGGCCCTGCAAGAAAGTAAATAATCCATAGTATGCATCCTTAACATCCATTTGAAGCTAAGAACAGTGTTGGAATGTTATAGTTTTGTTTATCCCACTTTTAAAATTTTATTTAAAAAGAAAAAAAAAAAAGTTTCGTGGCCTACCATTTTATCAGCTGATCGCTGCAATCGAGACATCAGCACACCAGGAGGATCTCTTTCCATCTAACCCAAATTGCACATTTTGTCCATAAAAGTGCTGGTTTGATCTTCGTAGACACTATATGAGCATATATATTTGTCTTTATTATTATTGTTAGGTAGTCATTTTTATACCCTTTGTGTAGAATAGTGCCTGTTAGTTAGGTAAAGGTTTTTGGACCAGAATAATGGTATATCAGAATTATTTGGCTTCAATATATCTCTATATATATAATTAAGAGAAGCGTTTTCTGTTTATTTCATGCAAGAGTGATTTATCTGTCAAAACAAGGCCAAGGTTCCCCCACCTTCGGTGAAGCGGTTGAATAAACAGTGACAATTTTTGGTTTTGGTTAATAATTGATCAATTATTAATGATGAATAGCTAATTTGTAATTATTAAAGAGCTTTGAGCTCTTTAATAATTACACCAGAGGACATCTCTGATTTCTATTCGATTGATTTAGGTTCAGAAATGAATTTTTTTCAAATTATGATTTCAAATTATAATGTTTGATAAATATTAATTAATCAATAACCATAATTCTTACATTGACAATAAGAACAGAACAAAATAAATCAAGCCTCTCTCTCGCGTGCGTGTGAAAAAAAAAGTGTGAAACAAACTTTTTTGTTCGGTATATAATTCCACATGTGTTAATTCATAGTTTTGATGCCTTCAGTGTGAGAGAATTTCAGTGCACCCTTCCATCAAACATTTTGACAGGTGGGCGGGACTTCCGGTGAGGGCGGGACTTCCGGTGGGGGCCATGTGGGCGCCATGTGGTTGCCATGTGGGCAGGGGGGTGTGTCCAAGGGGCGTAACAGTGGATGTTGATTGGTTGTCGTCATTAGGGGCGATACCTTAAATGAGTCAATTAAAACACACAGGGGTGTGTTTAAGGGTGTTACGGGGAAGGCCTTAAATGAGCCAATTAAAACACACAGGGGTGTGTTTAAGGGTGTTATTAATAATCTGTATGTTTTTTCAGGCGTTAATACATCTAAAAAACAAAACAAACAAAAAAAAAAAAGACATGCATCCTTTTATATTTTTAAAGGTATAATCAACTTAATGTTGACCTATCACATGAAATCCTAATAAAGGAACTGTGTAACCTGACAGAATTGTAAGTTAATTTTGCTTTACAGCAGGACCTATTTGTTGAATATATGAGCCAGTCTAAATCCGTTCAAAATAGAAAAGACCTAAAAAAGTAAATAAATAAAAAATTGTGCTTCACTACATCGATGGAATGAGAAAAACCTTCAGCTTCTGCGTCAACATACTGGAAAAGCAGCTGAAAATAGGTAAGACGAATATGCGATTAACAGAAAAAAAAAAGAACATCAGTATACTGTTTCCAAGTTACAAATTGACTAGCAATGATGTGTTTGTTTTTGAATCATGAGAGACTCCATTTTAGGAAAAAAAAAAAAAAGGAATGATAATTTAAGTTACCTGTAGCTTTTCTAAAACATTTTACTTTTTCATCTTAGAGTTACAGGGTTACAACTGTTAGGCGCGATGTCAGGAAAGGGGCAGTTACGTCTGTTTCTTAGATAACATATCACCTTTGAACTCAAGAAGGGTTTTGGTCTTAAAAACATAGGCAGCTGAAATAGGTAAGACGAATATCAGATTAACAGAAAAAAAAAGAACATCAGTATACTGTTTCCAAGTTACAAATTGACTAGCAATGATGTGTTTGTTTTTTGAATCATGAGAGACTCCATTTTAGGAAAAAGGAATGATAATTTTAGTTACCTGTAGCTTTTCTAAAACATTTTACTTTTTCATCTTAGAGTTACAGGGTTACAACTGTTAGGGGCGATGTCAGGAAGGGGCAGTTACGTCTGTTTCTTAGATAACATATCACCTTTGAACTCAAGAAGGGTTTTGGTCTTAAAAACATAGTCTTTGCAGTTGAGATAACACTGTCATGTTCTGGTATAAATACTGTGTGTAAATGTTGGGGCTCTGTTTCATTGGTTAACCTCAGTGTCAGGGTCTTCAAATGCTGAATGTCTTTGAACCATAACACTTGTTACATTGAAAAATACCAGTACTGACAAGAAAAAATGTCGGTAAATATTTCAGGAAACCCGGAAATTGTGGCTTCTTCTTCTGATAATTCACAAAAGCACAATGACATCTTAAAACGTAAGTAAGTAAGTAAGTATCATTAAATGCATGTGAATGTTCTCAAATTTTGTTTATATATATTGTTTATATATATATATATATATATATATATATATTTTTTTTTTGTTTCTTTGTCATAGAACCCACCGCTGATGACCTTGATGATTTCATCTTGACACAATCAGATTATGGTAAGTAAATGTTAAATGCAATAAAATATATATATATATATATATATATTATAGTTAACCCTTGACAATGTTTCAATTTATAGATTTGATGAGAGAGGTAAACCCGAATGATCAAGTTGGAGGGTTCAGCAGCTGGAATCGACACTCCAAATTAAGAAGGCGAATTATTTCCAAACAAGAAAAACTCCCAACTACATCTGAACTTTCTTCTAACACAGAAATTACGACAGATTCTTTGAATACTCCTCCGCCAATTATCATCATTTCCCCTGAAGACACACCGGATAAGTTACCGGCACCTCCAGAAAGTAAGTCCTAAGAACTAACTGTTTTTCTTTGAGAGTGAATGTATTTTATTTATGTGTTATTAGAGACTTTTGTTTTAAACCTCAGATAAAACTGTTTACAGATTCGACTGAGAGCTCTGTGGAAGACATAGTTGTCGAGCAGGAGCAAGGTAAGGAAATAAAAATTAAATAAAAACAATATATATATATATATGTATTTTAAGCATAGTTCAATAAAAATGTCATATAAACCTGTTTACAGATACATCCAAAGATGCCACATTAAATCCGCCCACCAGAAGGTCGCTTTTCAAAGATCAAGACAGCTTTCAGCAGAACGGCACAGTTTCAGTCCAACAAGAAGTGAAATCTGGAGGTTTTACCGCAAAGAATCGGAGTAAGATTAAAAAAAAAACTTGTGTATTTTAAAAACTATTTTCGTTTTATTTATGAACACTGTGCTGCGCAGCGTAAGATAACTTTTTATTGTCTTCTGTTTTTACAGAATATTTAACCCCGGCCAAAAGACAGCGACTCTTTGCGCTACAAACCCGAGCAACGCTAGTGAGTGGTTTAATGAACGGTACGTTTTAATTCATACATACATACTGAATTAATTTTAATTCCCCTTTTTTTTTTTTTTTTCAGCTTTAATGTGATTATTTCAATATATATATATATATATATATATTTATTATCTATTTATTTATTTTTTGTTCATTCTCCTTACAGAGGTAACGTTGATGGTAGGACAGATTGGATACAGAAACGGACAGCGCAGGAAGACAGTCTCTACAGTCTCACGGAATCTTCGTAATAAGGCCTCATCGTTAACGCTTCTGGCAGCATGTCAGATTCTGTTAAAGAAGCATTTTGGTGACATCAAGGTGATTTTAAACTGAACTGATCACTGTGTTTTTGTTTTTTTGTTTTTTGTTTTTTCTGTAGGTTAGTTTTTTTTTTATTTTTGTTTCTTATGTTCATAGAAAATGGATAACCGAATCAGACTTGCCCTGGATGAAATAAGAAATTTAGTTAATTAACTTAACGAAATTCCCGTTAATGCAGAAGAAAATAGCACACCGTCTCCACACAGCATTGAGCAAAATTATCATAACCCCTCTACGACACACTCCGCAGATCATCACGGGGGTAATTTCAATACGGGAGTAGCGGTTAGTTCTGATCAAGTAATCAGACTTGCCCTGGATGAAATAAGAAATTTAGTTAATGAACTTAACGAAATCCCCGTTAATGCATCTCCTGCTAACAGTGAAAATTTAATAAATGAACATCAGCACGGTGACGTTTTAAACGTAATCAATCAGGCTCTTTCCGATTTGAACAGCGAACTGTCTCCACACAGCAGCATTGAGGAAAATGATTCACCTGCACACGCCGCAGATCGGCACGGTGACGTTTTAAACGTAATCAATCAGGCTCTTTCCGATTTGAACAGCGAACCGTCTCCACACAGCAGCAGCATTGAGGAAAATGATCCACCTGACACTCATCATAACCCCTCTACGTCACACTCCGCAGATCATCACGGGGGTAATTTCAATACGGGAGTAGCGGTTAGTTCTGATCAAATAGAGCGAGATCCTCCAGCTGTGGTTGAAAGTGAACATTTTAATAACCATGAAATAAGGAGACCTTTTACCATACCGCCGCCCTGTCCAAGTAACGTTCCAGATTTAGCAGCATTCTATACAGACATCATGCGTATTATAATTGAATTAGCCGACGCTGCGAGATCGTTAACCAGACGTAACGACGTTGTGCAGCTGGAATTAGTGGGTGAAAATCTCAATCGTCACATCACATTTACTGTTACAGATGATGGAAATATGATCCTGCCTGCTTTCGAAAACTTCCTCGACGATTTAGTACAATCGAATGCAAATATACCTGTAGATAATAACATGGAATTTTTTCTTCAGGTTGTTAATGACCCAGCAGGAGGTTCTAAGCGTAAAGCTGCAGGAACGTTAGACTGTGAACTGTTTAATAAGAAAATGCGTCATTTGTATATTATAAACAATACCGGTAATCAGTTATGTTTTGCAATCAGCCTCGCACACGTCTCTGATCCTGAGCTCACGGATCACCGTGCTGTAGAACTGGGGAGGAGATGGCACCATCAGGCAGGCCTTGACGAGCAAACAGCAGTTACTTTTAGTGATATTGGTAAATTTGAAACCATTCTGAAGAGAAAAATTGTAGTGTTTCACAGAACCACGGGCTCTACTGCTCTGTGTAAATTTGAGACCAGTTTCCCCGATCGTTCAAACCCTCTGTTTTTGCTGTTATTTCAAGGTCATTACTATGGGATAAAAAATCTCAAAGGTTTTATGGGGTGCAGATATATTTGTAATTACTGTTACGCCAGCTATCAGAATGCCAATACACACCATTGTGAAGGTTATTGTCCAGTGTGTCGAACATATAAATGTATGCAAGAGATTAGCAATCCTGTAAGCTGTGCAGGCTGTCAAAGAATCTGTCGTAATTCTTCATGTTTCAGCAGACACAGGGAACCGCGCATCAGAAATAGTGCTGAAAGGCCTATGAGTGACTGTGAGTTGGTAAAACTCTGTAAAGTATGCAAACGGATATACGTTATTCCAATCAGTAAACCGAATAAACCACACGTGTGTAATGTAAAATGCAGTATTTGCGGTGAAAATGTACCCCCCAGCCTAGACATTACATGTGATGATCATAAGTGTTACATTCTGCCTTGCAGTGCAATTAATCAGCTTGATGATAAACTGATTTTTTATGATTTCGAATGCCTCGTCAATGACAGCGGCGTGCATACCCCCTTTCTGGTCTGTGCTAAAACATTGAAAGGTGATGAATGGTACGCTTATGGACTGAATTGCACCCAAAAATTTCTCCTGCATTTCAGGAGGCCAATGTACAAAGGTTACACCTTAATAGCGCACAATGCGCGGGGGTACGATGGTTACCTGATTCTCACAGCAATGCTGCAGTTAGGCATTAAACCACATATCGTCATGGTAGGGAGTAAACTTCTCTGTTTAACCGACCCTGATTACAGGTTAAAATACATTGATAGCCTGTCCTTCATGTGCATGAAGCTTAGTGCCATGCCGAAAGCGTTAGGCTTTACCGATCAAAGCAAGGGTTTTTTTCCCCACCTATTTTCCTCTGAACAACATCTCCAGTATGTGGGGGCTTTTCCTCCTCCATCCTGCTACGCTGTAGAACGCATGAGTCTTCAAGAACAACAGGTGTTTAGCAGCTGGTACAGAGAAGCGAGCAAAGAGGTCTTTGACTTTAAGAAAGAAGCAATTCGTTATTGTAAAAATGACGTTGAAATTATTTTTCAAGGATGCTTAAAATTCAGAGACGAGTTCTTTAAGGAGACAAGTGTGGATCCGTTTAAAAGTATCACAATAGCATCAGCCTGCATGAAGGTTTTTGTAACCAATTTTCTTCCTCCTCAAACCTTAGCCATTCCATCACCTCTGGACTACAGACGTAGCAGTAAAACGTTCTCCAGCGCGTCCATTCAATGGCTCGGCTGGATTGCAGACAGCAGAGCCATATTTATCGAGCATGCATTAAATAGGGGTGAAAAGAAAATCGGGCCATATTCAGTGGATGGGTATGCAGAGATTAACGGTGTCAAAGTTGCGTTTGAATTTTATGGCTGTTTTTTCCACGGCTGTAAAAAGTGTTACATGCCTCATGACAAGTGTCCGTTGAGAGGGGTCGCATTTGAACAGTTTTACGCAGCCACTGTTGAGAGAAGCAAGGTGTTACAAACTGTGTACGGCCTTCGTCTCGAAGTCATATGGGAGCATGAGTGGATTGAAATGAAAAAATCAGACCCAGGGGTGATCAGCTTTCTTGAGAAAGTTAATGCACCCGAACCGCTATCCCCCGGGATGCTCTGTATGGTGGACGCACCTGTCTTATGAAGTTGAGGTACACAGCGGAACCGGATGAAACTGTACACTATGTGGATTACACATCTCTGTACCCTTATGTAAACGCCAACTGCGTTTTTCCCCTCGGACACCCCACCATCATTTACAAAGATTTTGATGACCCCAGCAGCTACTTCGGTATAATCAAAGCTGTGGTCTACCCACCACGTAACCTGTTGTTCCCTGTTTTACCTTACAGAACATCCCAAGGTAAACTTGTGTTCACTCTCTGCCGCACATGCGCTGAATTAAATTACCAGTCAGGTCCCTGCATGCATAATGATCAAGAAAGAGCTCTGACGGGAGTTTGGGTGACTGTAGAACTATGTAAAGCTTTGGAGTGTAGTTATCGTCTTGCTAAAATCACAGAGGTGTGGCATTTTGAAAAGAGAAGTGATACAATCTTTAAAGGTTACATTCATTGCTTTTTAAAGGGTAAGCAGGAGGCTTCAGGCTATCCATCTGATGCAGTGGATCAGGAGAGTAAGTCAAAGTATATAAGCGACTACAAACTGCATCAGGGCATCCAATTAGACCCTGAGAAAATCGAGATGAATCCTGCCAAAAGGCAGGTTGCAAAATTGTGTTTAAACAGTTTTTGGGGGAAATTTGCGCAAAGAAGTGATCTGTCTCAGACCACAGTCATCACTAACCCTGAAGACTTTTTCAGCTTCATGTTCTCGAGTAAATACAGGGTTAACTATTTTCATTTTTTCAACCCTGAAATGTGTGTAGTGCAGTGGAACTACAGCAAACGTGTCATATATCCACCAAGTAAGACAAATAATGTGTTTATAGCAGCATTCACCACCACTTATGCACGTTTAAAACTTCTCAGCAGCATGGAGAAGTTACAGGACAGATTGATTTATATTGACACGGACAGTTTGATTTATGTGACAAAAAGTGGTGAAACTCCTCTGGAATTGGGGAATTATCTGGGTGATCTTACTGACGAGTTAGATGGTGACAGCATTTCGGAGTTTGCATCGACAGGACCCAAGAGTTATGCATACCAGACCAAAAACCGTAAAAATGTAATGATACGTGCTAAAGGCATCACTCAGACGCATGAATGCAGCGAGAGGGTCAATTTTGACAGCATCAAAGGGCTGGTCGAGGGCTACTTACAGGGGTCAAGTGAGGGTGTCATTGAAATCCCTCAGCACACGATCAGGAGGGATAAAAAGAGATTCCGTTTGACAAACGCGACATTTCTTAAAAAGTTTCGACTGGTGTATGATAAGAGACGTCTTTTTTCTGACGGGACAACTCTGCCTTTCGGTTATTAGAGTTGAAGAAGAAATAAAATAAAAAGTCACATGGATTTACAGGAGATTGATTTTGATCCTAGATTTAGAGTCCCTTTCTCATGTATGATAGTTGGACCCAGCGGCTGCGGGAAAACTTTCTTTGTAAAAAGTATTTTACAAAACTGTAATCATGTCATGGATATTGTTCCAGAAAATATTGTATGGATTTACACATCTTTTCAACCCATGTATGCTGAATTGCAGAAGATGAATAAAAATATTACCTTTGTGGAAGGATTGCCTCATTCTTTTGAAGATGAAAACCTGTTTCCTCCTGATCAGAATCATTTGATCATTCTAGACGATGTTATTGCTCAAGCCTCAGATGATGAAAACGTGATGAAGGTCTTTACCCAGTTTCGTCACCATCGTAATATGAGTGTTATGATGTTGACTCAGAATGTATTTCATCAGGGAAAGTTCAGTCGCACTATTAGTTTGAACTGTAATTATATGGTGTTGTTTAAGAACCCGAGAGATAAGCTGCAGCTGAACATATTGGCCCGCCAAATGTTTCCATCTCAAAAGGGTCTCTTCTTGGAGAGTTTTGAAGACGCAACGAGAGAAGCTCATGGATATTTAATCATCGATTTTACGCCTACCTGCCCAGAACATTTCAGACTGAGAACGGGGATACTTCCTCAGCAGTGGCCTGCTGTGTACGTACCCAGAACAAAGTAAGTCATCATGTCAGCGCGTATAAAAAGGAATTTACCATTATTCAGAGCTTTGTACCAGGCCTGTCCACAGAAACGTAAAGATATTCTCGCACACTGCTCTCCCGACTTTATTCAGGCTCTGTGCGAGATTGCACTGAATATCCTAAAAGGTAACATTAAACTATCACCCTCTCAACACCGACAATTGAAGAAACAAAGAAATATCATCAGATTGTTGGGTGATAAAAGAACCGGGATAAAAACTAAACAGTTGGCTCTCAAAAAGCAACGAGGTGGTTTTATTCTGCCCATCTTAACGGCTCTTGCACCCTTGATCGGTGATCTAGTGGGTGGAATCATCAGGAGATAATGTCTCTCAGAACATCGCAGAAGATGTTTCTCATTTCCCCTCATCAATTCAAGCGTCTGACCCAGTCAGACACGTCCATCAGACAGACGGCGGAGGAGAATTTGGATGCTGAAATGAGAGCGATATTAAACGAGCCGGGTTTGACTTCTTATGAAAAAATCAAGAGATACGATGCTCTTCTCCAGAGGTATCTGACTTTACTTAAGCAAGGTGTCAAAGAAGAAAAACAGCGGGTCAGTTTAACGCTGCAGCGTGACACAGAGGTTCCTGAACATGAGTGGTCCCAAGAAAAACAAGGCCCAGGGCAGGACGAGGCCCCTAAGGATCAGGTTCTTACGGAAGTACTGAAAAGCCTTCCTAAACACAATCGTAAAAATGCCGAGTACATTTTGAAGAAATTATCCGAAAGAAGTGAGAGTTGGACTTCGCGAGGTGAATTTGTATTTAACGGAAATATTATAAAGGGGTCCCACATGATTGATTTGTTGAAAAATCTCATGCTTCCGTTTAAAAAATCTGGAGCATCACAAACCCGAGGATGGTCTGACTTTCTACACACCTTGTCAGAGGTAAACATACCTATATCTTCAGTCATTAACCCTTATGCTCGTGAAGAATATAGACGTTTCAAAACAGAGGGTACATCGATTGAAAATGGGGGTACACCACCCAGCGTTAAGCAGAGAAGAAAAAGAAGAAGAAGGCAGATAACTCATTCTCCCCACTGGTCGAGATCTGAGCTGGAAGATCCAAAAAATGCTGATGGGAGATCAAAAAAGTCTCTTCGTAAGACGACACTACCACCCCGATGGATTACATTTTCACCATAAACCGTTATAAGAAAATGAAACATGTAGCCTATTTCTTTTATTCAATAAAATATTTATTGATTATATTTTTCAAGTCTAACTTCGTTCTCTACTTCACACACTAACATATAATATCATTACACAAATATTAAATCATAAGAAGAAAAAAAAAACAAACAATGAAAAAAAAAAGACATTTTAAATTCCATAACAATCCAGAAACATCTCCAAAGAGCATGTTCCGTGAGTATAAAATGTACAACTTTGATTAATGACACATTTCTGATATTTTTTCACAAAGTTAGATACCATTAAATCATTCTTAATCACATCTCCGGTGTATTTCGACAACACTTGCTGCATTGATAATCCGCACGCTCTATGACATAGATAAAAAATGCAATGGTGACCGCACACAGTGGACAGAGTGTTTTGAAGCTGATTATTATGATACAATATTTTTGAGGATCTGTCTTCTAAAAATGTTACGATGCTTGACGGGTAGAACTCGAAATCCGGAGAGAATCCATAAGAGTCAAAAAAGCTGGATTGACCATTCTCATCCAATGTCAGAGCTAGCCAGTGTTCCCCCGGCATGTGTGAAGGATGTGTATTCACGATAAAGTAGGCCGGCCCTGGGAATTTGTCAGCTAGCAGCGGCAGCTGGTCGCACGGCCACACACCGCAAAACAAATCTCCCAGCAGATGACGCATCAGGCTCTCAATTTCATGATTATTCATGCCTGATTAGATTAATAATAATCCACCAGCACACGCCTCTTTGAATCAATCTCTAAAATAGAATCATAACAAGCGTAGATGATCAGCGTGGTGGTATATGGCAACGGGTTTCTGAAGCGCATTTCCAATCTTAAATTCCCACTGGAAACTGGAGATAGAGCATCTGTGTCCTCACCCGGGTTAAGATTAAATGTGAATAGAGAGTATCCTTGATTAAATTCCTGACGTGTTATACTCAGTGGAAGATCTTTTAGATGTCGTCCTGTAGCCGTAAACAAGTTGTAATACTCTCTCACTGAATGACCTTGGTTAAAATTTGGCTGGAAGGCTTTAGCAGGAATTTGTCTGCCATCCTTACACAAAGCTAAATATTCCATATCAAAATGATTAAAGTCAAACGGATTGAGATTGCGTGTTCCTGTAAAAGCGTCATGATCCAGTAACGCAATCACCACATACTTGGGAAAGATGCCTAAGAAAAGATTCTCTTGGTTGCATACCCTTGAATTTTCAGGGATGGAATATGTTTTTACATTCACACGTGAAAGTGGATACAGAGCATTTGCTTTCATTAAAGCTGAAGCGTGCCCCAGTCGTACAGCTGGAGAGACAGTAACTTTTTTGATAAAAAGAGATGCTCCTAATATCCTGAGTTTGTAAGTGGAGTCTCTTGCGGCCATGAGACAAAAGGCATCGTTGGCTCTTGTAAGTTTAATTTTAAGGTCAACAGAGTTTAAAAGAAGTCTCTCGCAGAAAAATATGTCTGCATGCAGGGGGCCTAGGAGATGTACCTCCCTGGAATTTGCCGTAAAGCCTGCTCTGCTGTTAAGACCTTGGTTAGGGCCGTTAGTTGTAACAATAGAGTTCAGAGCACCTGCAGTGTCTTTATAAAAAAGACCGGAGCTAAACTGGGTTTTTAAAGAATCCTCAGAAAAGTTTAACAATGTCTCAATCATGGCTCTATATGGATGTGTAGCGCTGGATTGTGAAATCATTCGATCTCCGAGAGTGACGTCACACTGACTGAAGATGGTGTTTAACGGGTAGTTGATGAGCCCTACAGGTGCATCATCTGGCAGGTTTGTTCCATTCTCGTTAGTAATTTTCACTCTGAGATGCAACAGCGTATCGTTGAGATCCAGATACTTTTCTCCGTCTCCCGGAATGAAAAACTCGATCGGCCCTCCATCAGTGATTGCTGATAAAGGCTGGATCTCGGTGTAAATTTTATCTTCGATCGATAGCTGCGTCATCGGGGCAGAAAATAAGTCCAACTCTGCCAGCGTGCACTCTGATGATTTGTTATGTAAAAGAGCCATTATTTAAATATATCAAAACTTGCGGATGACTTCCTTCCTCTTCGTTTGTCAGCTGCGACTGATCTCCTTTTTCGCGTTTGTCGTTGTTTTTTAACCGTCCTTAAACGATCACCAGGGGGTCTTGTTCTGGGTCTTTTGGATAAAACCATAATTCCTGAACCTTCTTGACCGTCGATGTGTGTAGAACCACTAATTTTACTCACGGCTCTACCGATGACATCCGAAGCGATATTTGATGCAGCCGTTTTAAGATGGGGTTTTGCAATTGCAAATCCTTTTTTAACCAGAGGGGATACGAAGCGGAATAATTTTGAAAATAATGATCCAATTCCGCGTCCGTACATGACCGGGGCCCCATAAAACCCTGGCAGATTACCGCCTGATTGACTTACATAGTAATTTACAAAGCGATTTGGATCACGTCTCAGACTTAGATGTGCCATGTTCTCTCTTGCCTGCTTGATGCAGTGTTGAATGACCAGCGTAATATGAATGATAACCAATCAATCTTAGAGGTTATATACATATCTCTGGAATAGTTTATACAAATAAAATTTATCTCAGGCTACGTTGTGATATCACCGGTCTGAAGTGTAGTCTTATGACGGTCTTTCCATAGACGAAATTTACAGGAACGTTTTGGTCCGATTTAATTTCTATATTGATATTTTCAATATGTCTTCTGGAGACTGGAAGGTAGTGGGCGGGGTTAAACGTCTGAGTAATCATATCACTGAATGTGCCTTGTACTTTGACGGTCCGCAGTAAAGGTGCAAAAGTGTCGCCTACTATTTGTGGGCTGACCACGTCGCTGTAACAGTATAGGTGATAGAAACCAGCCTTTATATCCGCCGGAAAAGGAGCCAGTTTTGGTTCAGAAACATGAATCCATTCCCCTGGTTTCACGCCAATCATATAAGCTAGAGTGCTGAAGAAGCGTATTTCATACGGACTATTTGCTTGAAATGCAAATCTCTTTTGAACTTTGCTGAATTTAATGCGTAAACCCGATTTCAATTTTTTGAAAAACATTTCCATCTCTGTCTCGAGTTGAACAACGCTGTTATAGTAGCCACTTCTGATCCTTTGCGTATTGATCTCCACATCACCAACCTTCCTCCATTCAAAGTAGGCATCATAATCCGGTAAATTATGCCATGTATGAGGGTATGAAATCTCGGCTAATGCAACCATCCATTGGCCTTCTAAATCAATATGTTGAGCTAAATTTACACGGAAACTTGAACTGGTATTATTTTTAAACACTTCCATGCTAGCATTAGATGGAAGAGTAACGTAAAAGCCATCATCCTCTACCTGACGGTTCATGATGCTGTGTCAACTGTGAGGTTTAGTGCAAACCTTTTTTATACGTTTCGAAGTTCATCAAACTTGATCCAACTGTTGAATTTCTCAGGCCAGTTTTTCCAGCTTACAAAAACCTGTTTGACTCCCTTGACCGTACGTCGTTTTAATATTTTTTCCACTTGATACATCTTGTCGTTAAATATTTTTACTTTTTGAAGTTCCTCAGCGTAAAAGGAACCCTCGATAGGTTCTCCATCCAAATCTTTGAGTTTGTATACAGGAGGAGAACGGGGTATCCGGTCATAGACTGTAAACACTTCATCCGTAAAACTCTGTTCGTATTTTTTGTCAAACACTCCACGGACCTTGGATATTCTGACAAGATCCCCTTGTTTAAACGTTGTCACTGAGTCCTTGCAATATCTGTTGGACTTGACATCATACAGATTCTGAAACACTTGAAAGGCATTTTCAGGGGTCACTTCCATAGGGCTCATTTTAATGCTGGAGTAGTAGGAATGGTTGTAGCTTCTAGCTAGGTTTTGCAGTACATCAACGTACCGCCGGGTATTGTTAGCTGTAAAATATCTCCACATCCTTGTTTTTAATGTGCGGTTAAATCTCTCGACCACTGAAGCTTTTGCTTCACTCGCTGTGGCAAAATGTTCAATACCGTGTTTCTCCATTAAAACTTTAAATTTCTTGTTAAAAAATTCTTTACCGGCATCAGTCTGAAGTTTTTTGGGGATCTGACTTTCTGTAAAAACTGATTCAAATGCCTTTACCACCTCAGCGGCTGTTTTCCTCTTCAAAACTCGTACATACGCCCTTTTTGAAAAGATGTCAATGACTGTTAATAAATAATTATAACCATCATTTTCCATGGCCAGAGCTTGCATGTCACAGAGATCAGCCTGGAACTGCCTCAATGGTCTGGTGACAAAAACTCTGTTTCTCGGGAACTTTATTCTTGCAGGTTTATGTAGAGTATAGGTATCTTCTCCTGATAAAAAATCTTTAACTTTTTCAACCGCAACCTTCTTTCCCGTTTCATCTTGCATAACCCTCCTCAGCCTATCTACACCCCCAAAACTTCCCGGATTTGAAGGGCTATAATATACTTTCTTCATCAGCCGTCTTCCTGCCATCTCTGCCGATTACTTGTTAAATAATGAGAAAAAACACACAGGAGGGTAGCTTTATCCTTATTTTTATTTTTATTTTATTTTATTTTTATTTATTTAATATAAACAAAAAACAACCAGAAAACAAAATCAGATAAAATGCAGATGAATTCAAACACTACTAGCTTTTTAAAACAACACTTTTTGGGAAAGGTTCCTACTTTAATTGTATTTAATAGTAAAAAAGAAAAAAGAAGAAAAATCATATAATGCAGATTAACTAAAGTACTGGAATACTAAAAAAAAAAAATGATACAACAACAAGTCATCAAACATGTGAGATCAGTTTGTCAGTCCATAGCACTCTGAAACAGATTTAAGTTGTTTGAGATGTTTCTCATCGACCATGCGATCATAAACGTGCGCTATTGCACTGTGGATGCCTTGTACCGATTTCAGTTCATATAAAACCGTCTTGGCAATCGTCTTCACTCTGAAGTCATCCGCTTGTATGCTTCGAAGTACCAGAAGATTCTGAATAGCAGGAATGAGTTTGGGGGTTACGAGTCGTCGTACGATGCGTTGAAAGTTGACTTGGTAATAATCCTCCCCCAGTACCTCCAGGCAATGGTGTTGACGCTGGCTTGGGTGGTTCGTTATACATCCATAGCAGGTTTCTCGGAGATAGTTCAAAGAGGTTATGTTGAATAAATGAAGTATCGCTGTTTTCACCGTATTGATGAGGGTGGTTGAGAACCAACCGTCAATTTCGTCCTCCTGGTTACTCTCATCCTCTGCTGAAGGCTGAGGGTCCTCCATCGGTTCCAGGGTTTGTGTAGGGGCTTCGGTAGAGGGTGAGTAGCCGGTGGCTACCTCCTCCTCCACGACCACCTTCATGTCTTCAGGCAGGACATTCGCGTCTACAGACTCAGCCATGAATAGCGGTGATGGTGAGCAGAGGTCTGGAGAAAGCGGTAGATATTTCATGTTGTATCCTGTAGGTGATGCAGGACTGTAGTGGTTCTCTGAGAATGAGGATGTTGAGGTGGATGGTGAGAAGAGGTCAGGGGAAGGCGGATGATATGGTCCAATGTTGAAGCTTTCATCGTGCTCAGGAGAGAAGTGGATCTCTGCTCGGTGGTTGTAGAGATCCCTGTATGGTGTCGGTCCACTCATTCTCATGATACGATTCTCAGTGTCTGTGAGCTTGCAGTTATCCCCCCGTATATATATCATAGGAAGGGGCGTGTCCTCAGAAGAGGGTTCGTTCTAAACGTAAAACAGGAAACGTCAGCGTTTTTTTCACTGACATGACATCGATCCAACTTCGTGACTTTTGGAAAAGGTCGGAAAGACGATGTCCAATTTCACTCATCTTCTCTGCCCAAGCTTCAAACGGCAGAGCCAGCATTGTCTTGAATACGCCGCAGTCCTGATTGAAAGCCTCCAACACAAACAGATCTGAGGGACTCGTCCGGTTGTTCCTGCGTCTGCTTGCCCGAAAAGACCAGCGGCCATTTGCTGTGGTTTTTGACCCCCACACTGCGCTAAAGAGAGGTTCTCTCTCAGCTATTTCAACATCGGATGGTATATGAAACATTCTCGCCCGTTTTACAGGTCGAGGAGACAGTTCATTTTCTTCTTCTTCTTCTTCTTTCTCCCTCTCCTGCCTTGAGACTGTTTCAGGGCTATCATTAAGGTGCGGGATTGCAAGCTTTAACACAGCCCAGTCGCTGTGGGTGAGTGTACACAGAGCCAGTGATCCATTAAATACCTCGTCTTGATCCAATTGATACAGGCAAAGCTCTCCTATTTCATACATGAAAATATAACCCCAGCTGCCAACCAGGCCATATGGCTCCAAAGACCATTCTTCCTGCAGAGTCTTGAACGGGGGTCTTTGTACCCTGCAGATGTAGTATGTTGATTTCTTAGGAGCATTCAATTCACGGGATGAATACTGGTAGACGGTCACTGGGGTTTCGCACAGAACTGACATACCTCTTGGCCGAACCGAGGTCAGATTTTCAACCATGGTTGTTGAAGTTGATTTTGGATCCTCATCATCGGTAGAGTATGTCACGACGGGAATTCCGATAGGTATCTCCGTTGAGGAAGTATATGATGCAGTTGCTTGTTCATCATCATCATCTTGGCACGCGTTGCGTTTCTCCTCCGCTTGACGATAAACTCTCTTAACTCTAGCCATTGTTGAACGGGTGTCCTTTTTTTTTTCCAACGAATGCTGCATGTAAAGTGCAGAGTTTTATCTCTGTATTTAAAGTAAACACTAAGGCACGCCCTATTGTTTTCATTGGGTTATTCAAGGTTTAACGATGCTTACAAACACACCCCCTCTATTTTTAATTGGTGCTGATGCCAAACAGTTTCCGATAATACCGTATTTGTCTTGTTCTATTTATAACAAACACACCCCTGTGTTTTAATTGACTCATTTAAGGTATTGCCCCTAATGACGACAACCAATCAGCATCCACTGTTACGCCCCCCTTGGACACACCACCTGCTTGACCACGTGACCTCCTGCCCACGTGGCAACCACATGGCGCCCATATGGCCCCCACCGGAAATCCCGCCCTCACCGGAAGTCCCACCCACCTGTCAAAAAGTTTGATGAAAGGGTGTACTTAAATTCTCTCTAGTGTGAAGCTACAATATTCATAGTCATGAAAATAAAGACAACTCTTTGAATGAGAAGGTGTGTCCACACTTTGGGTCTGTACTGTAGTTTTTTAAGTTTTGTGTAGCCCTATTAGCCTGTTTGTAGCAGTTTGTTCTGTTTATTTTACACGTGTTTGTAGGAGAACTCTTTGTTCAATGTGTTTTTCAAGTTTAGCTAGAAGTTGAATGAATAAATAAGAGATTGACTAAAAATAATTCATAACATTTTAGTGTGATGCCTGTATTGATGCTTTCTTTGTTCCACTTTAAACTTTTGCTGTGGAGAACATAAGTGGAGGAACACGGGTGGAGGTAACTCCTCTGGGCTCAGAGGAACCATCTGCGATGGTTTACCACACAGTGAGAACATGGACCGCTGGGGAAAAGATCAGTATTTCAGTATATCAGACACAGTTTGCTCCAATTGTTAGCAACAAGTCCAAAAGCCTGGTTCTGTGAGGGGTTATCAGTGTTTTCAGCAAAGCTTATTTCTACTTTTACAACATTGGGTTGTAAAAAATGAAGACTAAAACCCAACACTGAACCTAAACGACCAGGGCAGCTTGGAGTAATTGAGTTGACTGTGAACTCCTTTGCACACCAAATTATATTAGAGTAAGACTTGAGGCCATCTGTCCGACAGATTCAATCTTCACAATGGTTAAAAAGAAAAAATATGTTACATTGTCAAATCCCTGCAACAGTCCTTGTGATGGGACTTTAAGAGAGTTTTGTATAAGCAAATTCACCTCAAACGTCACTGAACCGTAGCAAAGTTGAGGAGTGAGAAAAAAAAGAGATGTGAGAAGGTGAAAAAACCACTTTCTACGTTTGGCGGCTGAACGTCTGAATCAGTTTTTTCTTAAAGACAAACTGACAATAATCGGTGGTCCTTTTGAGCATCTGAGGTATCACTGAACTACTTTCAGGAGTTTTTTAAGTAGGGACATTTTTTCAGCAGTCATCTAACACACAGGCTTTAAACTGGAAACATGATGACATCAGGCTCAGCAACAACAACCTTTAGAGACCTTCATGTGTTAAAGTGCAAACTGGTTGTTGTTGCTGGAGGTGATCCTCCTCTCTTCTCTTGACTCCACTCTACCAGAACTGATGTTTGCTTCATAAAACTCTGTAGGGACCTTTAAGCACAGTTAAGCAAGAACAAACGATAAGGTGAGTCTGTGTAAGTTTGAAGTATCTTTTAACCACATTACTCAGTAGCGCAGCTTTTGTTTCTGCAAAGGATGAATGAAAGAACCTGGAAGTGAGATTTTTCAGTGATATGTGTCCTTTGTTCTGCCCTTTTTTCAGTTTGCTCAAAGAGAAACTCTGCTTTCTGCCAGTCTTGCTTGATCATGAATTGTAACATCACAGCCGTAGGTTAACTAAAGCCATCCTTGGACTGGAACTTGATTCTCATTATGAATGTTTTATTTTCTGTTCCAGTTTCTGCAGATCCAATTTGTTGCTTGTTCACGAGCTGAAACAGCCGCTCATAGGAGATCCTGTTCAGCTCAGGATGTGTAAACGTCTGACAGTAAACCCCCTGAGGTAAGTCACGATGCAGATGAATGCAAACACCTTCATTCACACCATGATTGGCACTCAGGTTAAAAGATCTGGATGTGTGCAACATTTTTACCTGCAGGGCCGTGACACGTTTCTTCATCATAATTAGCATATTAATTCATTGATTTTAAAGAAGCATTTGCAGCATAAGTTTTTTCAGGGTGTGAGAGATTATACATCTAATGGCTTCAATGAGTTTCAAAGACAGGAAGTGGTAAACTTGAGTGATTCTGCTGCTGAATCTCTCTAATCCACGCAAGCTCAAAAACACTCACCGGCCACTTTATTAAGTACACCTTGCTAGTACTGGGTCGGACCCTCTTCTGCATTCAGAACTCTTAGTTCTACGTGGCACAGATTCAACAAGCTGATGGAGTCACGCTGTTGCTGCACATCCATGATTCAAATGTTCCCTTCCAACACCTTCTGAAGATGTTCTGTTGGAATGAGATTTGTTGATTTTAGAGGACAATGCAGTACAGTGACCTCCTTGTCATCCAGTTTGAGATGGTTTGAAGTTGTCTGACATGGTGCATTGCCCTGCTGGAAGAAGCCACCAGAAGATGGGCACATTGTGGACAAAAAGAGAGGGACAGGTAAGCTGTGGTAGACATGGAGTTGTGCCATGGGACCACCCAAAAATCAGGCCTAGAATCATACTTCATACATCAACAAATATTGTTTGCTCATATTAATATTCACACATAATTTATGCAATACAGAAACAAGTGTGTTCCCTAACACCACACATAACAAGCGCTGCTACAGCTCACATTGTTGTCATAAAAATAGGTAGAAAGCACAAAGAGAGGCATTGATGAGACATAACAGAGTTATAAATGGACTGAACTTATATAGTGCATCACTCAAAACTCTTTGACACAAAAGCCAGAATCACCCAGCCGGACTCACAAATGCACACACATTCATGCACCAGTACACAGATCGGTGAACTTGCACAGGGGCACATCACCCTGAGGCGAGGGAGGTAGCTGGAATTGAACCCACAACTTTCCATCGTTGCAGAGCTCCACATAGATATGCAACAACTCTTCCCTTTAAACGATGCTGATCTATATAATCATGTTCTTGATATCAGTTATTAGCAGGAACTTCAAACCAGTTCACAAAGCAGCCTGCCACCTTCCAGATAACATTCACCACAGCCTTGAGTATATAAAATCACATACATATTATCAAACCTCATATAAAAATCTGGCCATTTTCTGAGAGATGCCATGATATAAAGAGCTTTTCTTACTTAATGAAAAGTCCATAAAACTGACTTCCTCTTTATCTTCAAATAAAAGTCAAGGAAATAAACGTAGCTGCACCCACTGCTCGCCAACCTGCTTTTTACCTGAATATTAACACATTGTCAACATAAGAGTCGGCGTAGAAGCTGACGTAATGCGTACATCTTAATGGTACTTAAACATTTTGCATATTCTCAAACAAATCTCACTCAAAGTCTGCACTTTGATGGTAGTAGACACCCTGATTCACTTTTACAGTCAGCCGCCTGCCGGACCAGAACAGAGCAATGTCGAGTTATTTCTATTAACCTTTGCTTAAATCTAGAATTTCCATGGCATTAATTGATTAAATTATTGTAATATGACCACAATAAAAAAGGTCTTCATACTTTTAGGTTAAAAATTTCTCATTCCTTAGTGTTGGTAGTGCCTCCCCTGCCTCCCCCGACTGCATGTCACTGGGTAGGCTGTGTTGTTTAAATAATTCCTCAAGGTGCAAAGTGTGTCGTGAAAATATCTCCAAAAATAGTACACCACCACCACCCTGAACTACGTCTCAGATGGGTCCAAGCTTTCATGTTTTTTACACCAAATTCTGACCCTGTTATCTGAATGTCGCAGCTGAAGGTGAGACGCAGACACCTATTGCTAAAGCTGAGGTAAGCTGGGCGTGGAGAGAGACACAGAGAGGTGAGCGATAGAGACTTGAACATTTTTCACAATACTTTATTGCAATAAAAGTGATGATAAAAAGTATTTAAAAATCATTTCAGTATATTTTGGCTATAGATTGTATGGGACTGCACGTCACTGCAGTTAATGTCCATTCTGATGCTGTACGAGTCATCGTTACTAGTTATCTAAATGCACTGAGTTTCAATGTGATTGGCTGATTTGGTTTTTGTGTTAACAAGCAATTTAACAGGTATATCTAACGGCGTTGCCAATCAGTTTATGTCCACTCCCACTAATATATGGTTCATTTTCCCCTAGCAAGTTGCAAATAAACAACCCACTATGCAAGGTTCTGGCATAATCTAGGTGGACGTTGTTCTTATCAGAATGGTAGAGCTATCATGTTTCAGTGTAGTTAGCTAAACGTAGAGACCCGGATGAGACGTGCTTGAAGAAAACTGATTTTAATTGACAGAATTCAGGAACCTACAGGCGGGTCATACTGTATAAACAGGCTTAGGACCACAGAGCATCAGACAGTGGAGTGATTGAACCACGAAGTATTTAATCTGGGGAGTATGATTACTGAATGCTGCATAGGTGAGTAAATGAATAGATGAGGAACAGCTGTGGGAGAGCAGGGAACTACAGGGAGCTACATTCACACTGCAGGCAAATGCGCCCAAATCGGACTTTTTTGCCCTTAGCCGACTTTTTCATGGCAGTCAGAACGTCCCAATTCCAATCTTTCCCCTTCCAAATAAATCTAAATTGCCACACTTTCATATCTGGTACTAAATCCAATACATAACTGATAGTTTTCAAAATGTCCACAGTCAGAAAGGTCATGTCGCATTTCATCCAACTTTCACATCAAGAGGTCATTGTTAATAGTTCTCTCTTTTTTCTTACCTTTCTTCATCTTGTTATGATGTTGTCATAATATTGCCAGCTCCTGTTGCTCAACAACTTAATAATAACACAGAGACGCTAACATCCATTATTGCTTGTGCAAATAGTGCGCTGCTGTCTGACGTCTACATTCTTCTTCTGCTCATGCAGGTCGCTTCGGGGTCATGAACTGTTCAGACTGAAGTCATTTAATTAGTAGTCAGAATGACGACACACACAAAAAAAATTGATTACAGCAAAAAATCGGAACTGAGCAACAAGACTTTTCAGTGTGAACGTAGCCTGAGTGGAGGTAAAGGAAAAATATGATAAATGACGACAAACTGAGGCGAAACTGACAAAAGTAAATTCAAGTCCAACAAATTGTGACAAGAGCTCAATTAAATTAGCTGGTTTCTTGGAATAAACCCAACTTTTATTCATTCATAGGTCAGGATCATTCCAGAAGGTTCATTTTATCCTGCTTCATCCATTCTAAAAGCAACCTTCATGCTTGTTTATGATCATCGTCCTCGTACAACACCAAATCGTGTTAGCTGTTTATTTGAGTTAAATTAAAGAGTTGGAAGGTAGATCTCCTTATTCTTTATTCAGTCCACTTTATGCACTGCACCAGTACGACAGGCACTGAAATACATCCTCAGCATGATGCTCCCAACACCATGCTTTAAGGGTGGAACAGTTTTCTTAGCTTCAAAAGCCTCACTTTAACTCCTCCAAATACACACCTTGTCACTATGGCAAAATAGCGGATTCTTTTTTCCATAAGTCATGTGGGCAGTAGCATTTTATAATGCTGATGTAACACTTCTAGTCATTTGCTGGTTCCTGGATTGTTTCTAATCATTCTTACAAATTGTCTTTTCTGAGGGTCACAGTTTGGGTCTGATGATTAAAACTTGGGCAAAGTTGTGCATTTTAAGAGGAAAACGATGCCAAATATGCATCAAAAAGGTAAATTATGATAAAAATCCAGCCTGAGTTATGCCAAGACCTTAATCATAGCAAAGAAAGGTTTTGTGGTTTCTCTGCAGCTTCATGGTAAAGGTGGATATATATTTCAGCCTTTACGTTTAAGTTCAACCCTGTGTGGATTTAAACTTGTGCACGTTATTCTTCTTTTAAAAAATAATTGAAGTTGTACTGTTGTATGATCCTTCCACCTCTAAAAGGGACATATCAGGCTCTTAATTCCTTCTTTTTCACACTTAAATCATTTAGTTGTGGTCTATATAAAGTGGACCTGCAACGCTTTGGTCTGAACTCGTTATTGTAGCTCCACAGGCCGCTCTCTTACCCCTGTTCTGAGGTGTGTTTGAGAGCAACTCGTATTGGTGCCGTCTCTTTAAATGCTATTAAGGCACTTCACACCCCGCCCCCTCAAGGTCAAAGTTCGTTCCACTCCACCCCATTTGGCCATTTTTGTAGTTTGATAGCAGAGTTACAGTTATCTAGCAGCGCAGAAACAAGACAAAAACGGGAAAAACCGTTTATGTAACAATAATATTCAAAACAGTTCAGTACAGTTCTGTCCTCAAGGAGCTAAAAGCGAAGACAGCACCAACATAAGCAGAAGGCACGATGCTACTGTTATTAGAATGGTGGCCAGGATGTCATATCAACACACAATAAATTCATGTCTAAAATAAAGTTTGTTGTCATTTTGGCGATATTTGCAGCTCACCGCTTTGCTGTGTCCGTCGTTTTCAAGGAACTGACCCCTTAATTAGATTAAGCCTTTCAACAAATCATTCTTGATACTGGCGGAGGTTGCTGAAGGGACTCGTCCTTGAAGTGCTTTGTGCAAACTAAGAGGAATTTCCCCACTGATGTGGGAACATGAAAAATAAAATTTAACCAGGCACTTTGAACAGCTTCTGATGCTGGGGTTGGTGTAATGAACAACTGAACATTTAGACTTATCTATTTGCAGCATCGGCATACTTGAGTTGGGCTACAAAACATGGCGGATACGCGAATCGATTAGCCAGAGGTCCATGACCTTATTTAGTAGATCCACAGCAAATACTGACTTAACAGTTGGAAAAACTGAACAGACTGAAAAATATTACCCATAACAAAACCCGACACAAAATGGTGGGTATGTACAGTAATTCCACTGCAGTTGTCGCAGCCAAGGGTATGTGACTCAGTGAGAACTGAAATCATCATTTGAAACTGCATATGATGGTAAAATTTGTTTGATGATTTGCTTTAATCTTCTTTCAGTCAGTAATGTTACAGTTAAATCTGTGGTGTGTGGTGATGAACACTTGATGCTAGATATGATTGATATTCACAGTTTCGTTCATTATTAATAAGAATTAAAATAATGACATTGACGCAGGGTGCAGTCAGCCATCTTGTAAACATTTTTGAAGGTTTCCTCATCATTTTATCTTGTCCATATTTAAAGCAACAGACTATTATAATTGTTTGTTTTGTATATGTTTATGTTAACTTTGTAGGGAAAACTTAATCAAACTGTCTTTTGTTGCAGGAGAACATGAGATGGGAGCTAATTTTCCTCATCTTCATCTGTGGTCTCTGTGGTCAGTTTGTCTTCTCAATATTTCTTTGTTCTTTTATTGTAAGATTATGCAGATTGGATTAGAAATATACATGAAAAACACAATTGAAATGAACTCTGTCTCCTTTTCAGAGATGTGTGTCATGAACAGCTCAAAGGTCTACACAGCCAAAGAAAACGAGAACATCGCCATCGAATGGAGCACTCAGATGAAAACTGACTGGACTCTCATCGACATAATCTGTGAATTTTACTCTGACAATGTTAAGATTTTATACAAAACAAAGAGGGGTTCCTCTGAGTCTCCAGATGAGCAGTTTGTAGGACGGGTTCATTTGGACATAGACGCTCCCAGAGAAGCAAAGATCCGACTCCATCTGTCCAGACTCAAAACAGAAGACTCTGGGTATTACTGCTGCTTCATGAATGCTAATTATGACATCGTCGCTGAGCGGTGGAGACTTCAAATGACAGGTTTAAAAAATGAAGACGCAAAACTCAGATTTCAGGTTGTGGTCAAACGGGGGAAAAAATGACACTGCAATGTTTTTTTTTCACAGAATGTTTTGATCTGAATGTTACAACTGGTGGAAACAACAATCCGTCAAACATCGCATCCACTGCAGGTAAATCAGTGGATTTTAAGCTTAAAGGCAAGACTTCGCTTTAAAATAACGTCTCATTGCTTTCAAATGAAACTCGGTGCACTTGCATAGATCTTGGGAATCTCGTCACGTTGCTTAGGTTAGAATCATTTCAAACTCACCGCAAGGCGCTGGATGGAAAGCTCAGCATTGGGCCAACACTCCTTCCAGTGTGGAAGCAACTTTACTAAGTTCACCTTCTACAACCGACACCAGCGGTGTCCAAAACGCGGCCTGGTGGCCGTTTGTGGCCCTTGGAATAATTTTGTGTGGCCCTCAACCGCAGCTAAAGAATGGTAAAAATTTGGCCCTCCAGCAAATGGAGCTGATGCAGATGGACGCTTTCTGTAGTCTTTTAGGGTGAGATTTTCAATGACACATTTATATTTCCTTAAATGGAAAATTTTAGGTACAACGCAGAGTACCTAAGAAAGTATTATTTTTATAGCCATGTATTTTTTCTATAAGTTTAACATCATAATAGGCAGTGTCAAAAACATCCAGCAACTTTTTGTTCAAACACAGACTCGCCATGCCCATCCATTAAATAGATTAACAATAAGTTGTTCTTCTCAACTTTGTTTCAGTAAGAAAATGCATGTTTCATTTATTGCTAACAAGGCAAAAACAAAAGAAATCACAATACAATTATTTAGCGTTTTTAATTGGAAAGAAAAAATTACCAGACAAGTGACTCCTGAGTGCTTGTAATTTGGTGGTTTTGGCCTGCAGCTCTAAACGTTTGCACACTAATGGCCTACCCCATCTCAGTCATTCCAGTCATTAAAAATGAAAGTGATGAAACACGCCCACTTCCTCCTAACTAGATGTTTTGCCGCCCTGCCACCACCCTGGCCTGTCACATAACTTGGCACCGTTTCTGTCACAGGGCCCGGTTTGTGGGCACAAGCATTAACTGGACATGGGGATGTGGGGGTCACAGCTGGAACCTTAAGTTGTATTACTCAAGTAAATTATCAGAAAAGTGATGGAAAAACGATTTAAAATCCACATTAGAATCTGAAAAATTACTTACATGTTACAGTGATTACAAAAGCCAGCTGATCACCTCAACATTAGCATTTTAATCTCAATCCCGGTTACAGTTTTCTGGTTACAGCTGTGATGGCAGTGGTCTGGTTGTAAATAATGCTGAACCAATGCGGGTTCTTTTAGCTTTTTTGTCTTTTTTACCTTAAGTATTTGTGAATTCCTATTATGGAAGTTCATCTTCAGTAAGTGTTTTATTATACTTTTAGAGTCGTTGAAAGGAAAGAAACCTCTGGCTGTTTGCTGTTAAGAAATACTGAAATCATGACAGAAGAACAAACCTGATCATTATGATGCAACACATGTCGTGGGAAGACTAGTGAGGGGAAGTTATGGAGTGATGTAATGATTTCACATTTAAAACTGAAGGAAATATTTAAATGCTTGACAAGTGCAGGTCAAGTGTTATCGTAGAGAAGCAAAATGCCACTTCAGTTAGACTCATGTTTGAAAACTGTTCTCAGGTTTTGTCCCCATCAACCACAACAAGCTGTACATGTTTTAGAATGACAAGTTTTTACCAGAGAAAATATCCAGGAAAGACGAATAAATTAATGTTATATGATTGGGTGTGGGTGGAGAGGTCAGGTAATTCCCCACTTGAGTCAGTTCTCAGATTTAATCAGATCAATATGTGTTTATCTAGTTTTTCCTAATTCTTTTAGATAACCTGATAAACTGTTGAAATATTTGTGCTTTTAGTTTTTATTCTGTTTGATCTGATTTCAGAGACATTAATGCTTTTTCTCCATCCAGACGCTGAACACCCTCCAAGAGGATCAGTCCAAAGGAATAGATGTGTTATTGGCTTATCAGTAGTGGGTCTGATGGTTTACATTTTTTAGTGTATAGTACACAAGTACACAAAGGTATGCTCACTGTGACTCTGTCTAATTCAGAATAAATGACTTACTCTAACTTATTCTTCTGAGATTTGAATCTAATTACGGTTTCTGCTTCTTTGTTAAGGATGGGAGCTGCATCGGTCTTGTTCACAGTTAAGACATTAAGCTCAGTTGTGGAAAATCATCAATAACTTCTCTAAATGTGACTGAAGAAGTGGACATTTCAGGTTTCAGCTACATCTTCCTCTTCATGTGAAATTGTTCATCAGACCACTTTCAGTGTAGTGGGTGTTTCTGTTACGTCTACTTCTACACCCCTACAAGCCAAATGGCATGTGCCATGTGTGTATTCATGGGTTACTGTAGTGCTTGGTCATATGGTCATATGATTATTGATTATTAATATTTATCAAAATTTGTGATAAAAAAAATCATAATTTAGAAGAAGTAAATTCTAACCAAAATAATTTCTTATGAATAAAGATCAGAGATACACTATGGTGGTGTGATTATTGGGCTCACACCACTTATTAATTACCATTAGTTAATTATCATTAATAACAATTGACCAAAACTACAGCAAATGTCAGTGTGTTATCAACCGTTTCAGCGAATGGTGTGGAACGCTAACCTTCTCTTGATAGATAATCAATCTTACTCAAAATTAACACAAACTGTCTCTTTAACTATGTGAAAATTTATTAAACCAATAGTCCCTCTTAAATTCAAACTATTCCAGTCCTACAATGTTCACCTAACAAAGAATGCACTATTCTACAAAAAGGCATACACTAATAATAAAAAATATTGACATGTGTGGGAGGGTAGGTGAAGATCAAACTAGCAGTTTATGGACAAATGAGAATAACACAACAGTTTGGATTAACTTGGAAAGATGATCAAAAACCACTACGCCGTGAAGCCTTTCTCCGTGTGTGTTTTCTCAGCCGTGGCTATGAGCTGGTAAAACGGTAGGGCCACGCCCCTTAGCAAATAGCAACTGATAGCCCCAAATGTCCAACAAAGGGTCATGATCTCTAAGGAGCTCGTTGGAAACCCCAAGGGTAATAAAATGATGGAGCGAACAATGGCGTGGCCAGGCCACAAGGTCCAGATTGTTCTGTGGAATCTGGATCTAAATGGATCTAAGTCTGCCGGGTATTTGACTAATTGTTGGCTCAATTGTGTTTTCTTGTAGCCATTCCCCATCTTATGAAAATAAACACAGATCTGCGTTATTTGAGTGGCATGTTCTCTTGTATTTCTCATTTTGAAGAGAGACTAGGAGAAATGTGGAATGTCATGTTTATACCTTGAAGAAACAGGAATAAAAAGTTTGTATAGACCTCTAATGAAAGAAACTTAAATTACATAACTGCTATGGGTGCCAATGATTGTGGCACTAGAGTTTTTTTTTAACATGTTAGTTTTTTCAGTTTAAAGGTTGGATTTTTCTAAAGTTTTCAATCTAAGATTAGGTTTCTCCATTGAAATATTAATTTAAGACTTTTTCTTTGTTTTCACCAGATCTTACACTAAGTGTGGAGACCGTTTAATTATTTGACTTAATTTACTTAGCTAGTTTAGTTAGCTAAAATCCAACTATTTTTGTAACTTGAATATGATTCTGCATTATTATCCTTTCTTTACTCTTTTGATTTACCCACTTGCATTTTTCAGCTCCAAAAACTTTTAAGTATCTGCTCACCAAAAAATAATTTAGCATTTAGTAGCTAAAGGGACATAAATCTAAACAAAGGAAGAAGGTGTAATGCTCTCTTGATGCTGGAGGATTTTAACAAATATTTTTGTTTACTTCAGCAGACTGTTTAAATAATACAGCTAAGTACATCAGTTATGTATGGAAGAGTATTAGGGCCACTAAAAAAATAATAATAATAATTCTGACATTTTTCTCTGAATTCTGACTTTAGTGCAGATGGGCACCTGGAAACAACTGGAAGCAACCAGCTTCAATGAGAGACGTGAGAAGTACAGGAGGACAACTAACTTTCTGCAGGAACATGTCAGGTTTAAGTGACTTTTTACCCCGGAACAGGTTACAATGCATGCAACCTAAATACAAATAAACCAATTCAGTGGACCCGAAATACCCATTAAATAATAGTCAGAATAGTTTAACATATATACACACACACACAACTATAGTTATGCGAAAATGTCAGAGATCTGATTGTTCCATATATTCCTAACAGAGCACTACGTTCTCAGACTGCATAGAAAGGACTCCTAGATCAGTGCTTCTTTGTTCTCTTTGTGTCTCTACTCTGTTCTCTCAAACCCCCAGTCGGTCGTGGCAGATGGCCGCTCACACTGAGCCTGGTTCTGCTGGAGGTTTCTTCCTGTTAAAAGGGAGTTTTTCCTCTCCACTGTCGCTACATGCATGCTCAGTATGAGGGATTGCTGCAAAGTCAACGCCAGTGACTGTCCAATGTCTCTACATGCTCAGAAAAACGTTTTATCGAATTTGAATAAATAACTGAATCTGACTGCATTGTTCAATGGTTAGGATTAATTGGAATGTACAGGGGTTGGACAATGAAACTGAAATACCTGTCATTTTAGTGTGGGAGGTTTCATGGCTAAATTGGACCAGCCTGGTAGCCAGTCTTCACTGATTGCACATTGCACCAGTAAGAGCAGAGTGTGAAGGTTCAATTAGCAGGGTAAGAGCACAATTTTGCTCAAAATATTGAAATGCACACAACATTATGGGTGACATACCAGAGTTCAAAAGAGGACAAATTGTTGGCGCACGTCTTGTTGGCGCATCTGTGACCAAGACAGCAAGTCTTTGTGATGTATCAAGAGCCACGGTATCCAGGGTAATGTCAGCATACCACCAAGAAGGATGAACCACATCCAACAGGATTAACTGTGGACGCAAGAGGAAGCTGTCTGAAAGGGATGTTCGGGTGCTAACCCGGATTGTATTCAAAAAACATAAAACCACAGCTGCCCAAATCACAGCAGAATTAAATGTGCACCTCAACTCTCCTGTTTCCACCAGAACTGTCCGTCGGGAGCTCCACAGGGTCAATATACACGGCCGGGCTGCTATAGTCAAACCTTTGGTCCCTCATGCCAATGCCAAACGTTGGTTTCAATGGTGCAAGGAGCGCAAATCTTGGGCTGTGGACAATGTGAAACATGTATTGTTCTCTGATGAGTCCACCTTTACTGTTTTCCCCACATCTGGGAGAGTTACGGTGTGGAGAAGCCCCAAAGAAGCATACCACCCAGACTGTTGAATGCCCAGAGTGAAGCATGGGGGTGGATCAGTGATGGTTTGGGCTGCCATATCATGGCATTCCCTTGGCCCAATACTTGTGCTAGATGGGCGTGTCACTGCCAAGGACTACCGAACCATTTTTGAGGACCATGTGCATCCAATGGTTCAAACATTGTATCCTGAAGGCGGTGCCGTGTATCAGGATGACAATGCACCCATACACACAGCAAGACTGGTGAAAGATTGGTTTGATGAACATGAAAGTGAAGTTGAACATCTCCCATGGCCTGCACAGTCACCAGATCTGAATATTATTGAGCTACTTTGGGGTGTTTTGGAGGAGCGAGTCAGGAAACGTTTTCCTCCACCAGTATCACGTATCAGTATCACCTGGGCACTATCCTGCAAGAAGAATGGCTTAAAATCACTCTGACCACTGTGCAGGTCTTGTATATGTCATTCCCAAGACGAATTGATGCTGTATTGGCTGCAAAAGGAGGCCCTACACCATACTAATAAATTATTGTGGTCTAAAACCAGGTGTTTCAGTTTCATTGTCCAACCCCAGTATGTACCTGACTTTTGTGAAGTTCCTTGAGACGACATGTGTTGTGAATTGGTGCTATATAAATAAATAAACTGAAAAAAACTGAACTGAAAATGTCTAAAAAGGGTATGTAGAAGTAAAACTTATTTAATCATTCCCCTTTACCTTTTTGTAGTCTTTAACATGAATACACTTCCTGTTTCCGTTTTACGTATGAGGTGACAATGCTCCAAAGCCAATATTTAAACATTTACATATAACCCTACATGTACACATACAGAAATACACATCTATACCAATATATGTACCCATAACTTTATAATTTATATGCACCTGCAGCAACATAGGACCATTGTATGTATGTTATACACATACCTGCTCTGGTTGAGGTACCCATTTGTGTTCACCGCCTTTCTTCTATCTCATATCTTTTTAAGATATTCAGTTTGAGTTTTTTCTTGGACTTTGTTGAGTTTGTTCCAAACCTTAACATCACTCAATGAAATGCACGTTTGTTTCATATTTGTTCGATTATATATCGTTTTGAAATCAAGGTTTTCCCTGTAATTATACCTGCCCTCTGTCTTAACATAATGTTTTTTGTATGTTATCTGGTAGCTGTTTATTTCTAGCTTTATGCACCATCTGTGCTGTTTGAAATTCTACCAGATCTGGGAATTTTAGGAGGCAGGAGTTAATTAACACTGGATAAGTGTGATTGTGATAACTGACCATATGAACCATCCTAATGGACTTTTCTGGAGCGTGCAAATCGGTGAGAATGACGTCCTGTAGATGTTACCCCAAACTTCCACACAGTAATTCAGATATGGTAAATCAGGGAATAGTAGAGAAGGTGTAGTGCTTTTTTTGGTGACCATCTGCATTAAATCAGAATTCTTAGAAAAAAGTCGTAATTCAGATTTATTTTCCATTGGCCCTAATACTTGTCCATAGTTTTCAGAAGTGTATTGCTTAGCTGATCTATAAGTGCACCTCTTCTAACCAACCTGGTTCCAGGATGTTTGAGTTTAGCTAATTTTGTCCATAGAAATATGTGTCATTTATGTCATAAAATCACATTCCCTGAGTAATTCTATCTTGGTCGTATTGTTCCTCTTGTTTTCCTTCCAGTGTGCTGTTTACATGTCAAGTGATAAATTAGGTTCTGTGGAGCGTTATTAAATGTTTCTCAGCGCTAACTGTGAAACAGACACAGAGCAGGACTTGAATTTTTAAAGACCAAACAACACATTTCAAGTCAGGACTATCATTTGATACAATACAGATCTGCAGGAAAATATTTATTTTGAAGTTCATCCAGTTGGACCTCACTCAGTGCAGATGATGGATGGTGAGTAACTCCATACGTGGGTTGCTTATTACTGCATCTCGTGGGTGATTTATGACTTTATGAATCCAGGAGGTTACATAATACTAAACACAATACAGTATTACATTTTTATACTTAAATAAAAACATTAAGTTCTTTTTATTGCCTCCGCTCAGCCAGAAAAATATTTTTTCTGTATGGTTGTTGTTGGTTTCCTTCTATTTGAAGGGTTATTGTAACTTTTTTTTTTACTATGTACATGTTATAGTAAAAAAATGATGTTTTAAGAAAAAGCTCAGTTCCTTGAGCTTGATTTGCTTTATATTCAATAAACAATAAAATGTCATCAAACCTTGAAGTTTTCTTGTGCCTAAAACTTTCTAAGATCTTCTAAAATGAAACCTCCCCTTTTAAGAAGAAACACGCTACCCTCTACATTTGAAGGTCTTTCAGCCGGTTCCTGAACCGCCACCGTTTTTGATGTGGGTAGCTACCCAGGGCGGCTTTAGAATAAAGGAGGGGAGCAAACAGATCAGATAATTTATAAATATGTAAATAAAAATATAGAATCCTTCTCCTTCTTGCCTGTGTATTCAGTAGGGTTTGCACCCTCCCTGATTGTTGCTGAGAATAGGGAAACGTTTTCATGTGCTCTGTGCAGGACTGCAGTGAACTTTATCCTGCCCCAGAATTGAGATCATTTCCTGTATTGTCATTCGGTGGGGTGGCTGCAGAAGGAAGGGTATCACCTATCACCTTCAAGATAGCCTTTCAGTAACCGAGCTCTGCTTCAGGATTTCATGTTAATCTAAATGTTGACTGACAAATACATGAAATCCTAAACGGTTCAGCATATCCATGGCATCTTTTGGTAGTCTGACCATAAAAATAAAAATATGGAAGTGCTGGTTATCTCATGTTGAGTTTTGCAACTATAGATATTTGGGCATGTTGTGTAAAACAAGAGTTGATCACATTCACAGATAAAGAACCAAAACTTAGATCTAGCAGATTATGTGAAAGCAGAGAGAGATGAATCTTCAGCAGTTTCTGCTTAATGCAGGCAGGGCGGGACTTCGGGCACACCATGCGGGTTTCCACAAGTTCAGACAGTCAAGGATCTTTCCAGCCTGTGAGAAAGGTTAAGGGGTGGAGAAACTAAACCAATAGTTTGCTCGATGTAACGTACTGGCAGCTACGCAGAGCCACAAACAGATGAGAAGACAGATTTAAATGATGCAAACATGTCGTGCTCTGTTTCCTGTGGTTTCTGTGGTTCTGTTCACTCGTTTATTTTAAGGTCACAATTAAATTTCAAATATTAGTAACTGTATTATTGATAACAAAAACTAATGAAAATATAACATTTATGGAAACAGACAAACTATTATTAATTGCTAATTTAACCTAAAATATAAAGAATCTCACTGACATTAAATGAAGAGCTGCTCAAGCTCCTAAAGGGAAAAAGCAAAAAGATCCAAATCTTTGAAAAGTGCCTGATTTTTCATCACATTATTTCAGACTTTCTCTCAGCATTAAATGAAACCAATTTACTGTAACTGTATAAGATGCTATTTGTCTCTAAATTGTTAAATGTCAGTACTACCAAACCAACTTGAGGAAAATTTAAATTTGAAAAATAAAGTTGTCAGTTGTGCAAGAAACTGTGACTAAGTAAACTGAAAATGTAAAACACAGGAAGGAAATATCAGCAAATGAAACACTATTCTGACTGTAATGAAGCTTTGGTTTACCATTAACGATTATCTTAAGCATGGATATTATTTAGATTTATAGAAAAATACTATACAATTCTAGTTTTTTATCTACATATGTAATTCAGTGGTACTTAATGTCCAACAGGGAAAGACATTATCTACATCCAGATGTTTCCCAAGGATTTCTGGGAAGCAATCCAGATCACAAAATATGCTCAAAATGTGTTTCCACATTGTTTCATCTACTTGTCATTAAAAACAGGAAGCGGACATGAATGTGAAACCATGCGACGTAGATGAGTCAAAACCATTTAGCATTCTTCACGGCACTGTGGTTTCATCTTGCATCTATTCCTCTATGTTCATGTCACGTTTTTACACATTAATGGTAAAGGGTCAATTGCGATAATTTAAAGTGTGGCTGTGTGAGGTGTTTATGAGTAGGCAGTATCTTATCAGCAGCAAGAGATCAAGTGGGCGAATCAATAAGTTCCAAAACCATCAGAATGAAGTCAGCGTGTTTCACGTGAATACTCATTTCTTACACATCACTTTTAAATCAAATAATTACACTAAATGTTGTACATACAATGTATTGCCAGACATATTGATCCCACCATTAAAATCAATGAATTCTAGTGTTCCAATCATTTCCATGGCTGCAGGTGTAGAAAGTTTGGAGTAGAGAAACTTGACTGGTCTGCTGAGTCCTGACCTCAACCTTCTTGAACACCTTTGGCATTAATTAGCAGCGGCTGCAATTCTGTTTGTCTTATCTAACTATGAACACACTCCTAAGCCTTGTTGAAAATGTTTACCAAATAGTTAAAGTTGTTGTTGCTGGCAATGGTGGGTCCATCAACAAATTGGACCTTTATAGATTAAGAAAACATTATGATTTGGGGTTGTTGGGTTTTTGATTGCTGGTTTTTCTTCTTATGTTTCTCACGTTTGAGGTTTTGAATCATGCTTCTGTTTATTATTTTCCTGGTCATGCTTTAGTTTTTGTCTTCTAGTTCATGTTTTGTCAAGTTAGGTTTTTGGATCATTCATCTCTATTCGTGTCATGGCCTTTACTCATGCCAAGCCTGTCTTGCCAGCCTGCCCATGTCTGTTTCGCCACTGAAATAAGTTTTGTTTATTAGATGTTGGTGGGTATTTCCTGCTGTCATCATGTAATAGACACAACCGACTGAAAACATTTTGTTGAATAGACAAACGACATCTAAACAGCATAAATAGACAGACAAGACATATAGAAAGTCAGATTTCAACATTTTATTCTAGGCTAACTAAAGAAAATAGATGGCTTACATAAAATAGCCTTGAAAATTTCCCATGAATTTCCAGTGTTTGTACAGAATAATTTGTAGTATATCGTCAATCTTTGATTCTAACCTCTACTAGAATTTGTCATATTGGACCAGAACTTTTCCATTTTATCACACCGTTCATAACGTGATTTAATGGACGTCCTGAATGAAGGTAACAAACACAGAAAATCAAGAAACTATTTTATTTTAAACAAACAAAAAATGTGCTGCAACTACAGGAAGTTTGATTCATATACATTACAATTTGAGTAACAATAAAACGGTATTTATTAGGAACAATATCAATCAATCAATATCAACAATACCATCTGGATGTGTAACATAAAATAAAGCTTGTAAATACAAATGCTTTCCACAGCTGTTTATTAGTTTGGGCCAAAGACTTAATTAAAGCAGAGGCTGTTCAATTTGTTCTATAAAGAAATAATTCATAAAATGTAAGTTCAACCAAGAACAATTCTTTAGAAGTAGATGAAAGCCTTTGGGTTTCTGGTATTATGTGAAGAAGTATTCAGAGGTGCAAAATATAGATTTTAAATGTATGTTTTTACAAAACTTTACATGTTGAGGGTAATTAGGAGACAATATCCTCCAAGCAATTTTTATAGTTTGAGAAACAATGAAGTGCAAACAGAAAGCCAATGATGGAGCCAATGATTTTTACAAAAGCTGAACCAAAACAGTCTGAGTAGTTTGTATTGACTGACACAAATGTTGGGTTGCAATAATTTTCAGGATTTTTTTCCAGCTTTCTTTGTAAAAAATGAATAGAAAAAACGGATTAAAAACCTCAAAACAGTTCAAGCTAACCTTGAGCTTGTTGACATTTCAAGTTAGCAGGGAAGCATTTCGAAGAACAAAAGAAATCCTCACAGATCTTCTGTTCCTTCGGGTGTTCAGTCTCTGCTCCCAGGTTGATGTTCTGGGGGCTACGAAGATGTTGAAGAGGGGGAGAAGGAGAAAGGAGAGAAGGGGAGGACCGAGGAGGTCGGCTGAGGAGAAGTTAGGAGCTGATCGGACCATGGCGGCTCATCCAGGTTTATTTCAACAAATGGGTTGCTGGAGCCACCTGTTCAATAAAGGAGAAAAGAAGAGGTAAGAAATTAGTTTGCATTATTTAAACCACTCTAAAAACAATTGTGTTTATATTTGTTGTTTTTCTAACAGTAGAAATCTTTATAAAATTTTAACCATGGTTAACTTTTTTACATTTTCATTTGCTACAACCTTCCATTCATTTAACCTTTGCCAAATCTCAACACTTAATTGTTGCTAAATGTTGATTGACGCTGTGTGCTAACTGCCATACGATTCATTCTAATAACACATTGTGCCGCAAACATCTAGTCTTGCACCTCCCAGTCACACTGAAGATGAAGATATAACAACCAGCCTTTAACAGGGAATTCAAGAAGAAAGTCTGTTTATCTTTAAACTGTGATATGTTGGTGAACACTTGATATGGAACCATCCATATAGAAAAAATATCTGTAACCAGACAAATAAAAACCGTTCCAAAAATGCTTTAATACATAAACTATACCAACAGATGGCACCAACATCCATATCTTATGGTCCATCAAAGTTCAAAGGAAAAACTTTCTGAGCATGCCCAGAAGAGCGCTATTGATAGAGCTTTGAGGTATAGAAACCACAACTTATCAGATTTTGCAAGACCTTAGATAAAGTAGAAGAGTTAAAAGGATCCTTGCAGCCTCTGTTTGGGCCACCATATACATTGCCGGACAAAAAAAGTTGCTACAAAAAAAGTCACATGCTCTAATATTTTGTTGGACCACCTTTAGCTTTGATTACGGCACACATTCGCCGTGGCATTGTTTCGACAATCTTCTGCAATTTATTTCCACCCAGTGTTGCATTAATGTTTCACCAAGATCTTGCATTGATGATGGTAGAATCTGACCGCTGGACAAAGCCTTCTCCAGCACATCCCAAAGATTCTCAATGGGTTTAAAGTCTGGACTTTGTGGTGGTCCAATCCATGTGTGAGAATGATGTCTCATGCTCCCTGAACCATTCTGATGAATCCTGGCATTGTCATCTTGGAATATGCCCGCACCATCAGGGAAGAAAAACTCCATTGATGGAATAACCTGGTCATTCAGTATATTCAGGTAGTCAGCTGACCTCATTCTTTGAACTCATACTGTTGCTGAACCCAGACCTGACCACCTGCAGCAACCCCAGATCATAGCACTGCCCCCACAGGCTGGTACAGTAGGCACTAGGCATGATGGGTGCATCACTTGACCTGCCTCTCTTCTTTCCCTGATGTGCCCATCACTCTGGAACCGGATAAATCTGGACTCATCAGACTATATGATGTTCTTCCATTGCTCCAGAGTCCAATCTTCATGCTCCCTAGCAAATTGAGGCCTTTTATTCCAGTTAGCCTCACTGATTAGTGGTTTTCTTAAGGCTACACAGCTGTTCAGTCCCAATCCCTTAAGTTCCCTTTGCATTGTGCGTGTGGAAATGCTCTTACTTTCACTATTAAACATTGACTGGAGTTCTACTGTTGTTTTTCTTTGATTTGATTTCACCAAACGTTTAAGTGATCGCCGATCACGATCATTCAGGATTTTTTTCTGGACACATTTCTTCCTTGAAGACGATGGATCCCCACTATCCTTCCAGGTTTTAAAAAAGCGTTGGTCAGTTCTTACCCCAATGTTGGTAGTTTCTGCAACCTCCTTATATGTTTTCTCTGCTTGAAGCATGCCAACGATTTGACCCTTCTGAAACAGACTGACATCTTTTCCACGACCACAGCATGTGTCTTTCGACATGGTTGTTTAAGGAATGAGAAGCAACTCATTGAACCAGTTGGGGTTAAATAACTTGTTGCCAGCTGAAACATAATCGCCCATGCAGCGATTATCCAATGGGATTCTCGTACCTATTTGCTTAGTTAAATCCAGGTGGCGACTTCTCTTTTGGCCAGGCAGTGTATTAATTTCATTTATAAAACAAACATAAAGCCTCCTGCAGTGGGGAGAACCCCACTGAGACTTTACTCACACTTTTTAGCCTCCTTCAATCCAGAAAGAGATACCAAAGAATCCAGGCAGGAATTTTTGCACAATGTTTGTGTGTTTGCAGTATTACTACTTTTGGTTAATTTATTAAAAATGGGCACATCAATTAACATGGGTACACACACATTAAGACGCATTAATTTACACCTGTCTACTCTAGCTAGGTGTCATTTATGTAACATATTTTAAATAGGACAAAAGTTTTTCTAAAAAATCTGTGAAAACAACTGGATTTTTAATTTAAAACCTTTAGTGATGGGGAAGAGTGCTGGGGAAAGGGAGCTTCTTCCATACACTGGGCCTTGTCTGAAGAAGGTTGGAACAAAAAGAAGCTGCTGGCCAGCTAACCTCAATTTTCCATCCAGCAGATGTCAGGATACATTATTTTTGATACATTTCTCTTTTTAAAATATATTGTTACAGGAACAAAGTGACTGAAGCCCGATTTGTGTAGTTTATTTTCTTTTTATGCTGGTATGCTGATAATTGGTATCATATGTTTATTTCTTTTTACATTACATCATACTTTTGTTCTTGCTTTACAAGCACATATAACATAATTTATGGTTGAGAGGAATAGAAAGTGGAATACAAATAGATGATCGTTATTCCTGACGTTATTTTTTTTATCATAGATCAAACTAAATAGGAGCAAATTGTGTCTTTATGAGAGGATGCATGTAACAAAGAGCCTAAAGATCCATCTTAAAATGGGTTTGCTCGGTTTTCTGTTGTGCGTTGTTAAAACGGGTTTATGCCTGAGTGATTCATAAGTCAGATATAAAAAGACGTTTTCCTCTGGAAAAGGTCAGATAAAGGACTGAAAAGCAAGACAAATAGCAGTCTAAGTCCAAATAAAGAGTTCTAGAAAGCCTGGAGAAATATTCAGTGAGACCACTTTAAGGGTTCTCTAATAGCTTTCACGGGTGGCAGATCAGTATAAAGAAATGGCAGGTGGATTGGGACTTTTGCACATTACTGGGTGGTGGGTGTGTGCCACCTACTGGTCGATGTTTCATCAAGTAATATTCCCATTCAGCAGTGTAAAATGTTACTTTCTCAATACAAAATACACTCTTTAATTTCTCTATGGGGCTATTGGTGTGTTTATTTTAGTTTAGACTAAGGCTCGGGGTCACTCCTAACCCCAGCCTGCACCTATGGCTCTAACATAGGTGCAAATTCAGGAAGTAGTTCAAATGTTTCACTGAGAAATGGGACCCTGGATGCTTCTAAACATATTCAACCTATTATTTATTATCCTTGTCAAAAAAGAACAGAAACATACTGCCAAATCGGTCCTGGTGAAATATAAATCTACTTTACTGTATTTATAATGTATTTGGGTTTGTTATTAATGTTCTACCAGAATACTAACTGAATCTTCTTATCTGGTATATGGATCCAAACGCAAGTAAAGTGATAATAATCTGACTTCAATTATACTTTTAAACAAGTTAACACTCAGTAAAAATGTAAGCCCAAAATTATTCATACCGCTGACAGATTAAGATTTTAGATTATTTTCATTCAATTAAAAATGTTGATATGAGACAGGCCTCTTTTAGAAGATAACAAAACATTAACAATGTGCCTGTTTTATTTACATTCAATTAAAAAGCAGCACGATAAAGGTTATTTACACCCTTCTCAATATTCAGTGAAATGACAGCAATCCCTTGTCATAACTGCTGAGCAGCTTTTTGCATGTTTCCACCGGTATTTTGACAACTTATCCTTGGTGATGAGCTCCAGGTCTTTGAGGTTAGAAGGCCTCCTTGCCATCACCCTAATTTTGTGGCTCATTCTGCAGATTCTCTATTAGATTCAAGTCAGAACTCTGGCTTCACCGCTCCAAAATGTTAATATTACTTTCAGTCAGGAGAAGCATGTGGAAAATGAAAATATTACTATAAACATAAATCTGCCATAGGGTATGAATAATTGTGGAGTTTGGTGTACTTTTTTCCCTAATTTCATACATCAGAACAGATACCACAGTGGTTTTTGTTCTTGAAACAAAACAACTCAAACAAAGAAAAAGATTGTGAAATCTGTCCCAGTCTTACTTTTGTTTCCATAGTTACGGCTAATTTATAAATGTATAAATTAAGTTGGAATACTCCAAAATAGACTTTAAACTTATTATTGAGCCACTTTTGTGGGCTTTTTTGCAAACGGAGCTCCAAGCCCTTTATATCCAGATGTGCCTCAGAAACATCAGTTTTAAAGGACTTTAAAGCTGCTCTACCTCCCACACCGCTGAAGCTACTGGGATGCTCTGCTCCTTAGTAATGAGAGGCAACAGGTGGGCTGGGAGTTCAGTTATCAGAAAAAGACAAAATCGTTTTTTTTTCCACCAAAATGCACCTTTCATAGCACCCGTTGATCTGTACTTTTTAAATGAGCTTACATGGATTGTTGTTGTTTTCATTCAGCTGCTGCTGCGGCAGCTCCTCGGCTACATCAAAGAACAAGTTGTTGCTGCTCATCTGGTTGGATTTCTTCTCGGTTTGGTCGTCTCCTGATAATGAACTGGAGCTGCTGGAGGAAGAGTTCGGCGGGTCGCTTGCTCCAGGCTGTTCCTGAGGAGCTGCAGGAAGGGAAGAGCTTTTAAAAGAAGGAGGAACTATCTGAATTCTCCAAAGCTGGGTGAGGTTTTTTGACGTAGTCATCAAATGTTGGCTTTAGGATGCAAGCTATTGTTATTGCTAAAAACTCCAATTTCTTACAGCTAAACAGCAACTAACCTGGCTCACCTGTGGACGTTGGGCCACATATTCAACATGTTTTGGTGCAGTTTCAAACCAACCTTTGAGAAAACCTTAACGTTTTCCTAATATTTAGCTGTTTGTCAAGATTTCTGCAGTTTAAATCGTTTAAATTGCTCAACAACAAAAAGGAAATATTGGTACCATTCTCTTCATCGGCTGCCTTTTCCTCCAGTGGTGGACTGGTGCCGTTCGGTACCGGTGGGGTGGAGAGATCCTCAGAGATCACATCTTTGTGAGTAGATCCTTCTGAGAAATCAGCACACATAGAATAAAGCATTCTTCCTTTGGTCGTTGTGTATTTAGACATTTTTAGACATTTAGAAGGAGTTAGTTAAGCAGGTTTTACCAAGGTCATCCAGGTAGACCTGTCCAAAGGTGCCAGTGGGCTCATACAAATTGCGGCAGGGTGCAGGGCGCTGGAGATCAAATGAGTATGTCTGAAAAACAAATGAAGAAAAAGAAAAACAAGTTTTAGCCGGTAGATCTTGGTGGTGTTATAGTGTGAGGCTGAAACAAAAATGTATTTGTTGGTTTCTCACCCTGGATGCCCTCCTGAGCATGAAAAGGATAATACACAGCACAATAATCAGAATGATTATCAACACCAGGATCACATAACCTGTAGAGAAAAAAACATTAGTGAGGTTTTGAAATCTGTAGCATTGAGGTATCATTTCTTCCCTCAACCAAATGATCTTTAAAACATCTGCCGGTTATTCTGATTTTAAATTTGAGCAGAAATGAAAAAGATCCTGTATTTGTTGGAAATATTTGAAAGTTGGAAATATTTATATTGTTCTGAATTAATTTGGCTTGTTTTATGTTTATCACTACAACCACTAGGGGTCAGTAGAAACTTATGAATACATCCATTCTAGTCTGTCCTCTTGTCCTTGCAGGGTCGCTGGAGGCTGCTGGTGCCTATCTCCAGTAGTCATTTGGCAAGAAGTGGGGGAAACCCTGAACAGGTCGCCAGTCCCTCACATTCATAACTACAGACAATTTAGAGTCATCGATTGTCATGTTTTTGTACTGTGGAAAAAAGCAAAATATCCAGAAAGAACCATCGCACGCACAGGAAGAACATGCAAACTCCATGCAGAAAGATCCCAGACTGGGATTCAAACTGAGAACCTTCTTGCTGCAATGCTACCAGCTTCGGCAAATAAGCAATATGTGATCTTAATTTCTGTAATTTCAAGCCAAAGATTCAAGCCAAAACCCACAAAAACTACAGTGCCTTGCGAAAGTACTCGGCCCCCTTGAACTTTTCAACCTCTTGCCACATTTCAGGCTTCAAACATAAAGATATAAAATTCAAATTTTTTGTGAAGAATCAACAACAAGTGGGACACAACCGTGAAGTGGAATGAAATTTATTGGATGTGTCAAACTTTTTTAACAAATAAAAAACTGAAAAGTGGGGCGTCCAATATTATTCGGCCCCCTTGCGTTAATACTTTGTAGCGCCACCCTTTGCTGCAATTACAGCTGCAAGTCTCTTGGGGTTTGTCTCTATCAGTTTTGCACCAAGAGACTGAAATTCTTGCCCATTCTTCCTTGAAAAACAGCTGGAGCTCAGTGAGGTTGGATGGAGAGCGTTCGTGAACAGCAGTCTTCAGCTCTTTCCACAGATTCTTGATTGGATTCAGGTCTGGACTTTGACTTGGCCATTTCAACACCTGGATACGTTTATTTGTGAACCATTCCATTGTAGATTTGGCTTCATGTTTTGGATCATTGTCTTGTTGGAAGATAAATCTCCGTCCCAGTCTCAGGTCTCTTGCAGACTCCAACAGGTTTTCTTCCAGAATGGTCCTGTATTTGGCCCCATCCATCTTCCCATCAATTTTGACCATCTTCCCTGTCCGTGCTGATGAAAAGCAGGCCCAAACCATGATGCTGCCACCACCATGTTTGACAGTGGGGATGGTGTGTTCAGGGTGATGAGCTGTGTTGCTTTTACGCCAAACATATCGTTTTGCATTGTGGCCAAACAGTTCGATTTTGGTTTCATCTGACCAGAGCACCTTCTTCCACATGTTTGGTGTGTCTCTCAGGTGGATTGTGGCAAACTTTAAACAAGACTTTTTATGGATATCTTTGAGAAATGGCTTTCTTCTTGCCACTCTTCCATAAAGGCCAGATTTGTGCAGTGTACGACTGATTGTTGTCCTATGGACAGACTCTCCCACCTCAGCTGTAGATCTCTGCAGTTCATCCAGAGTGATCATGGGCCTCTTGGCTGCATCTCTGATCAGTCTTCTCCTTGTTCGAGATGAGAGTTTAGAGGGACGGCCGGGTCTTGGTAGATTTGCAGTGGTCTGATACTCCTTCCATTTCAATATGATTGCTTGCACAGTGCTCCTTGGGATGTTAAAAGCTTGGGAAATCTTTTTGTATCCAAATCCGGCTTTAAACTTCTCCACAACAGTATCTCGGACCTGCCTGGTGTGTTCCTTGGTCTTCATGATGCTCTCTGCGCTTTGAACAGAACCCTGAGACTATCACAGAGCAGGTGCATTTATACGGAGACTTGATTACACACAGGTGGATTCTATTTATCATCATCAGTCATTTGGGACAACATTGGATCATTCAGAGATCCTCACTGAACTTCTGGAGTGAGTTTGCTGCACTGAAAGTAAAGGGGCTGAATAATATTGCACGCCCCACTTTTCAGTTTTTTATTTGTTAAAAAAGTTTGACACGTCCAAAAAATTTCATTCCACTTCACGATTGTGTCCCACTTGTTGTTGATTCTTCACAAACATTTTTTATTTTATATATTTATGTTTGAAGCCTGAAATGTGGCAAGAGGTTGAAAAGTTCAAGGGGGCCGAGTACTTTCACAAGGCACTGTATGTGTTTGATCAGAAAAGTATTTATTGGTCAGTTCTGATTCATCTATTTGTGTGTAATTTTATTTTGTTTCAAAAGCAGAATGATGGTGTCTGGTTATCGTCCAGCAGGTATGGTAGTGATAATGCTGCTCAGAGTGGCTCACTAGAAATGAATCTGGCTCCAATAAAAGAAGAATAAAAGAAAATGTAAACTAAAGTAACACAGTCAACCTTACCCCAGGAGGTGCCGCTTTTATCAACAGACACTGAAAGAGACACAGAAGATTTAGTTATTCCCTTACAGGAGAAATCTGATAGATGATCAGTCTCATTTTATGTGTACCCTTGGTTTGTTTTGCTGTTAACAGAGCAACGACTCTTCTACCAGACATTTACACAGCAGACATTGCATTTATTCTTTTTTAATAAAACATTTAATGGTGTTTCTGCTCCAGAATGCTTTCAAACAGAAGCGCTGCTGTTTTAACATGTTGTCCTTTTATTCTTGGTCTGTCTTTGTTTTACTTTTTTATGGAGCATATTAAGATTTGTTTTAAATGTAAAATGCTTTATAAATTGCAGTAATAGTAGTGGTAGTAGTAGTATTAAAACACAGAAATCAGTAAAAAGAAGGAAAGTGCTCCAGGCTCTGTTTAATCTACAACGCCTAAAACCCCTAAAACTGACAGATTAGGAAGGCCAGCCAATGAGAAGAAGAAGCTAAATAGCCTTTGTTTTTTTTTATTATGCTGAAGCAGGTCACAGATTCATTAGAAGCAAAGCATCCAACGATAAAAAAACAGCATCTCTCAGACATTCACAGCAACAAAGGAAGTTCTTGCTCATACTCTCACTCCTAACCAATCACAGCGCTTGCATTTTTTTGATCTGTACACAGACATTAAACATGGCTGCAATCAGTAGGTCACAGCACCAGTCTGGTTTTATACTTACGTTATGTCACAAATATCACAAAGGCTGGCTTAATGTTTATCAGAAAATGTCATTAAATAGCAGACCAACTAACTAAATGTTCCACTTTGATCTGCACCGTACCACCCTATTAAAATATGACCAAAAAGGTGGAAAGCACAACAACAAATAAATGAATAAGTGAATTTTACATTTATAAAGAATACAAAATTCTGTGGAGAATTGGCTTAGTTAGCTATCTTGAACAATGGTTTCAATATCTTTCATTTTCTGACAAATTAATGCAGGTTATCATAAATCTCTCTCCTCGGTGGAGGAAAGTCATGTCCGTGGATGTGTGTGTCCTCTGGTTTGAGGTGTTTGTGTGCTGCTTTGCTAGATTAGACATATTTGATGGTGTTTGTGTTGCGAGCAGTTAGAGAGAACAATGGCATGCGAGAGGTTGTGGTTTGACGCAGAGGAAGACAAATGGAGGGAGAGCATGAACGTTCAGCCTGCATGAAGCTGCTCAAGTACCTGGTTTGGATGAAGTAGAAGATTTTGATGTTGAAACTGAATCATCGGTGGGGCTTTCTCTCAATTCTCCCCCTAGCTGTTAAAGAGCAGACACAAACACACCCATTTGTGTTTATTACGAGTTTTACATCAAATAAATCGACAGTTCTCTGTTCTTCAGTCTTTTGCACATTTGGAAGCATCTGATGATCTGAAATCTTAGTCTCTGCTTCTGAAGTTCTGAGTACTGGCGTTGAATTTCAGAGGCTTTCCTTTTTCATGGTGGGCTTTGCACTATAACCCGGATTCTCATTTCCTGTCTGCTTGCTGCTTTTCTAGAACAGTAGCAGTGGTTTGGGTGGATTAAGCTCACACGAACAAAGCTGCTAAAAGAACGTTTTATATAACTTTACGCGTCAAGCATCTTCAAAACAGCCATAGCTGCCTTTCAGGAGCTCTGGTGTAAAGACGTGAGGTTAATAATTACATTACATACTGAATTTCTTGCAACAATGAAGCACTTTTTGTTGCATGTAATGTCCAACTCCATGCTATAACTTATTAACTGCAGGAACAATGATTCAGATTCAGCTGGGGAACAGAATTTGCTAATCTTTTCATTTGTTTTAGCTCCTGAAAATATCTTCAGGTAAGTTCCTGCACAAAATCTGTAGAAGTGTGAGAGTCAGAATGCCAGGGTCCTACATCTATAAATATTACTTCCTTCTTACAATAAAAAAGTTAATCTTACAGAATTTAAATAACTTTGATTTATTCTGGTAAATTAACCAAAATATTTGAAAAATATCCAAATAGACTCCTTCAGTGGCACTTTTAAGAACCTGAGGCTGTTTAAAGTTATTCCTCAGCCTTCCTAGAATCTACTGATCTCCATATAGTCCATATATTTACCTTCCCTGTTTGTTTAAAAACTAGAAGAAGCAACATATTATTGGGCAGATTTTAATAGATCTGATTCAATTTAAATTCAAAGGCCCAGAGGAAAACGAACTGTTGTTCTAAGTCATTCAGGTTTCTTCATAGAGCTGCTGTAGATGCTGATGGCTGCAGACAGGAAGGATCTTCTGTAGCGCGTTGTCTTAACAAGCATCTGACGGTGTAACATTGAATTAATCACTAACAGGAACACCCCCGGTCCCTCCAGTTGTTCCTCAGCACAGTACAAGCTGGTGAATTACTTACACCTTCTCACACAACAAATCTGCACCTTTAGAAACAACTATGCACCAAATACCACAATAAATCATGGAAATTCATGTCTACAGTCACTTCAGGTGGCAAATTAAACTAATTTGTTTTATATACTGTGGGAATAAGCCAGAGTACCTTTGGCTACTAAAAACACATTGAGTGTTGAGATCCAGAGGACTGAAAGTCTTAGCAACAAGCCGTATATTGGCATGCAGACGTGCATGTATGGCACTTGAGAGATAATATCGTACTAAATATTGCATCCAAGCAGGTCCTTGTGGTCGCAATATTCCAAACATTGATACTCCAGTGACACATTTCTGATTAGAAATGTTGTGAAGCTCTAATTGAACTCACACATTTTTGTTTCTGACTGGAAGGTTCTAAACATCGCAGAATGTTCTGGTTTGAGCTGCACCCACTGGATAAAATCAGGTTACTCACAAATGTCACCGTGGTTACTGATGATGGTCGCGAGGTTGGGCCCGACGGCACTGGTGTCGGTGTTGCCATTGAGGTATTGTCTGGCGCCTTTTCTAGGTTGTCATTGGTTTGGTTGAGGCTCTGCCATGTTGTGAAGTTCGCAGAATCTTGGGAAACATAAATGATACATTAATAATCCATACTTTCTGAAGAAGCATCCCACGTCAAACACCTCCAAAACAGTATGAGAGCTGTAGGTAGAACCATAGTATGAAAAGAGCAGCAGACTCTTCAAAACATCCAAGCATTGCTGGATAAGAAACAACACACTCCTGCACCTCAACAAGTGAATTCAGAGCGGTTCAGGTCTGTGGATGTACAGCCGGAGGTTCTCCAATGCTATTCTTGTGGCTTTTTCACTTTCAATAGCAGTGTCAGCAACTTGTGACCCTAAAATATTGTTTGTTGAGGTATTTAGTTTCTAATAAACCATTTAACCAATGGCAAAATAGCAACCAAAATACCAGTTTTTATGATGTTGTTTTTTTCTTTTTTTTAACAATGATGGCCTACAATTACACCAAGCAATCATTGTTATGTATTAGACCTGTGGAGGTCATCTCAACACCCCTCACTTACATCTTTAATGGTGATTGACACAGAGCAGTAGTGGAAGCCATCAAGCTGAAGAGCAAGGCCTTCAGGATTTGGTTTCAAAGAGACTCTGGAGAAGGAGTTTTGGTTGCCCTCAACAAAGTTCTGTCAAAGAGAGGGAAAGCCCGTACTGCTCCTGGATGTTTGGGGGAGAATTGCTGACCCAGACAGAAGCTATTTTCAAGCAGTGGAAAGAACACTGACTTGTATCAGATAAAGACTTCATAAGGTTTGGAGCTCATCACGAAATATAAATTACCAGCAAACAAGTGGAAACATGCAAAAAGCTAGCAGCAATTGTAGGTTTGATTGTTGTAATGACAACAAAGATGTTTCAGTAGACTATCAGGAGGATATAAATAACTTTTTGATGTGTTTATAGTTTTTATAAAGTTAAATAAGAAACATTTAAATTAGACCTTCCTTTTACATTCATTTATTATCTTTTCAGAGGTACCTGTCCCATTTCCCATCAGAAACTAACTTCTTGGTTCATTGAAAATGATTTTAACTCTAAATCTTACAGTATAAATAAGTATAAATAACTTTGGGGTTAACCATAAATTAAAGCCTTCTAGCCTGGAATCCCCAAAAATGAGCCGAAAAGTTTTTCACGGACCTTATATCTGAATAAAAGATGATCCGGACCTTTAAGCTCAGGAAAAAATATTAAACATTTTAGACTTAAAGTTCTAGGCCAGTAATAGATCAACTCAAGGAACAACTGCCTGTTGAGATGAAAACGCTGCTAGATAGACACAAAATAGGAAACCTTAGGATGGAGAGGTCTAGTAAATACCAGGAGATAAGAGTGTTGTAAGAAATACAATATACATACTTTATCTGCTAGAGCTGGTAAGTAGAGCCACCGATGACGGCACATAACCAGCTATGGCACACTCGCTGGTAGGTGTGAAACAATGTGCTTTACATTGACTACAAACTTGCTCCTTAAACCATTAGCAAGCTGCAGATCACCAGCAACGTGCAGGGGAGGGGTTTGAGCACCGCTAAGACTTTCCTCCTGGGTCTGATTGGTTGCTTTTGAGCGGGAGCGGTGTATTTCTGCAAATGTCAGTGGAACCACTGGTAGGAGCCAGAGGAGTTAGGTTTTTTTCACAGATTACCTGTCCCATTTTCTACTGTCAGGACATAGTGACAGTAAATATGTAAAAAATAAAAGTAACCTACTGCAGTGATTTTACCAAAACCACCCAGTGCTACAAATAAATACAGTTCCTTAACATCTGTAATTTCTTTACTTTGTAGAACTATGTTTTTTAGCGCTTACATGATGTAGTCCACAATATCTTTCACAGCAAATCATATATTTAGTAAGCTTGTAGTTACCTTGATCCTGCGAATCATGAGATGCAACTTGTGGTGAGCTTGTTACACTGTGTCCTCTTGAAACAGAAGAAATCGCTAAAACTGCAACAAAATAAAAGTAAATTTTATAAAATGCAATATTTACCAATGAAGTGAATTTAATTGTTAACAACACTAGCCAAGGCTCTCATAGATGCAGCTGATTTTCAGATGTGTGAAAAACTATTGGTATAAAATTAAATGTGAGCAAAGAGGTGTTAAAAGTCTGAGAAGGAAGACACACCAGTTTTCTGATCACATCAGTATACTATTTTTATCTGCTGCAAACGTCTGATGTTTAGATCATAGAAGACATCCATCTAGTGCATTGTATAGTTGCTAAAGTTTGACATATATTAGTTTTAAAGCTTAAGCTTGAAAATAGAAACAACAGCTTTATATATTCTATGCATGTAGTTTGTTCTGCAGCTTGTAAGTTTAAAAAAACAATAAAAAAAACTGTTGCTGTGATGTATTAGACTGTCTCCTCCCACAGAGATGATGCATCCTAAACAACATCATGACCAGACATGGTGCTACCACTCAGCGACTGAGGGATCTTAAGATAAAGGTAGATTCTTCAGGTAATCAGCCTTGGAGCTAAAGGTCCACCATTTTTGTAGTTTCTTACTTTGATTTTGTAGTGTTACAGACACTTGAGACATGCCTGTGTTTAGCTGTAATAAATGAATACTTTCAGAAATAGATTTAAGGGTTTTTAAAACCGTCACATAAAAGGAACAGCTTTTCAGACCTAAGAGGTCTAGGTGGTTATTTAGTGAGTTAATGAGACAAAGCTAAAGATACCTTGGAAAAAGCTAGCTAAACTCACTTATGCTGTAGTTGCTGCAGCTCCTTGATCATCATTTGACATCTTGTGGTATTCATTGTTTTTACCATAATAAACAAGCCATTACATGTATTAATTAAATGTTCCTCAAAGGCAAATATATTAACATTTCACGAATAGGAAGGGAATTTTGACCTAATGTGGCTTTATTTACATAAAGCCAAACCCTAAAGGTTGTTTAAGATCATCTTCCACTGCTCCCTTCAGGGGTCAACAAGGCAGACCCTTTATATCATCTGGTCTCTCCATGCTGCTCTGTCTCACCAATCCTTGAACCTTCTCTGTGGTCTTCCTATTTTCCTGGAATCCTCCATATTGTGAGTCCCCTGTCCAACAACTTCCGCATCCCTCCTCCTCTCATTTTTGTAGGTTTTTCAAGATGTTAAAATCTAATTACTTTTCCAAATTTATGAGTGGTTCCAGATTTTCAATAATTAAAAGCATATTTTTATGAGGATAAAGCTGACAATAACGTCTGAAGATATTCATGTAGTAGAAGATATTTATGAAGTAGTCCCATGAGAACCAAGGAGCACCTCTTCCCTTTCTTTGTCTAAACAGGGAATCAGGTTGTGGCTCTTTCATAACCGGATTCCAACGTTCGTCTTATTTGTTCAAACTTTTTATTGTTTAGTGTTTTTGCTTCTGTTTTCTGATTAAAATGAACTTTTAGGATTTTTGGACACACCCATCTTTGCTCCTTTTAACCTGCGAACTGATCTATTTAGCGCTGCCAAATAAATGTAGACATTTTATTACTTCATCCTAAACAGAATATATGCACATTTACACTTCAGCACACACATTACATGATTGCTAATTAAAAATCTAAAACTTCATTTTGACAGAAACCTAAGCTTGTGGCTTTTGCAAGACTTATATCACTTCCTGCATGAAAGGCAATTATCAAATGACTCCTAAAGTCAGTGGAAATTATGCAAATGCATATTTATGCATTCACTAAATGAAGCTGTGTTGATCACATGCTATGATAGCTAATTTATGACTGGAAAATAACCTTCCTGTAGCATCCGGGTCAACTGAATTTGAGAAGTGAAAGTTTAAAATTAGACGTTTGAGTGAGCATCTTTATATCCTTTATTAATGCTTCGAGTAAAACGGAAGAAGCCGAGAGGAAAAGTCAGTTAGAAGTTGAGGTAAACTCACCCAGGAAGCGGAGCTGAAACAACAGCTTCATCGTTATAGTTCAAACTCCTGTTGTGTCTCCCTCACTTAAATGTTTTTTCAACAATGAGCTGTGATCATCAGCAAGGCAGCAAAGTTTCCCTTTTATTTGCGTTATTTTTCCTTTTTCTTTTAAGCCTCCTTCTCTGCAGCGGTTCTCAGTCCTTGACTTTTTACATTTGAAGCTCTACCTTCCTCTTCCTCTCTCCCCCACCCTCCCCTTTCTCTCATCTCACACTTATACTCAGCACTGCTCTCTTCAGCCTCTCAGTCTTCTCTTTAATGTACGTTAAGCTTTGTGGTTTGAAGAATTCAAACCTGCCCGTTCGACTCCTGATCTCAGCAGGCTTCTTTGTTGTGAGGTGGAGCCGACGATGAGAATTGGATCTTTTTGGCCTCTCTTATTTATCTTTTGCCAGAAATTTTGCAAAAATCTACAGAATTGAGAGAAAATCAGCAAAAAAAACTCTGTTGTATGTGCATGAAATTGGTCATTTGGACTCGGTTTTCCTCATCACTCTTTCTCCCCCCTTCTATTCTGTCTCCCCACCTACGAGCAATCTTTTTCTTTCCATCTTAACCTTTTCCTTACCCCCCTCTCTTCCACTCATATTTCTTTAAAATCAATCGCTGTCAGTCTTCTTTTTCTATCTGCCACCCTTGTTGGGTGTCTTTCTGTAAATCACTCTCGTTATCACTCAGTATTCAGGAACTGAGTCATCACCCACAGAGCGAGCTTTACATCCCCACAGGATGCAACAGTAACTCTGTTTTCTCGCTGCTTCTACCTCACTAGCACAGGTATCAGTTATTTAAAACTAAACCGGGCTTTTTATGCTGTGAGGCTACAGCTTGTAGAATAAAGTTAAAAGTAAATGTTGCTTCAGATCTGATTGTGTGTTGTTTTCTGAGGGTTTTCTCCTGCCATTATACTTACTAACCTCAATTATCTTCACCTTAGATGTTTTCAACCTCTCAGCTTTATATTGCACACTTTAGTTTCCAGACACTTTTACAGGTTCACCTCTATAACATCCCAATACATTTATAACTGGACGTAGAAAAGTCAACCTGCAGAAGTTCAAACTGAGCATCAGAGTGCGAAAGAAAGTGGGATTTTTGGTCACTTTGAAGGTGGCATGTTGGGTGGGTTTCAGACAGGTTGCTCTGACTAATACAGAAACTGTTGCTCTACTCGGGTTTACATGATTAATGCCATCTCTCCGGATCCTAGACAAGGGCCTGAAATAGAGAAAATACCCAGTAAACAGCAATTGGGGACTGAAAGGTCTTGTTGACGTCACAGGAGAAGAATGGGTAGAGATTATGGAAAGGTGGAGGTGGTCCAAATCACTAAGGAGTGCAGAATGCCATCTCTGAAGCTACGATATGCACAGGCTCACTAAGACCAGACAATTACAGATTGAAAAAATGGTCCGAGGAGTCGGACCTGACCTGATGGTAGGGTCAGAATGTTTTGTTAATGACATGAAAGCCCAGATCTATCCTGCCTTGCATAGAGGTGTTGGCAGGATCCTAAAACACTGGATGCTCAGCCCAGAAAGCATTTCATATGACAGAGGCCTAGTCGTAAGTATTTAAATATGAAAATGCAGTGGGACGTGTGGCATCAGTTCTCTGACCAGTTCTCGGCTGGGATTTAAACTAATGGGAATGTTTGTGACTTTGACACAAAATGAGTTTGGTCTTTTACTTGGTTTAAATATGAATCCTTTTCATATCTATGTTGGTTTATGGTCTCATATTAGTGTTAAACAGCCTCCATGTTGCTTTGATTTTAAAAAGGATAAAAGTTTTAATTGTTTTTTATAAGTCTTGGTCCGATTATTTTTATATGTCTGGTTTGTGGCCTTTTAGCTAAATATTTGCTGCTGCACCTCGGGTTGTCCAGGTTATTCACATCTTTATAAAAGCCAGATGACATGAACTCTTTATTTTCCCATTAAAATATCAATTCAATCTGGAAAGACTCACAAAGAGAAGACACAGATGCAATTAGAAAAATGTATTAGTGAATGTTTATTTCTTTGGTGCTCGGACCCCGGTGGAAGACGTGAATGCTGAGAATGACATGCGCTTGAATGAACATCTTAGGGTTAGATTTAGAGATGTTTTCCCCCCAGGGATCCGATCCTGGTGGTGGAGTGGAGGCCTGAGGAGATTTGGAAGGAATTTGGAAGCCAAATGGTGGAGATGGAGTGGAGGAGGGTCAAAGTTCAACTGCATAACGAAGGGATTCATGGATGAAGATCTTTTAAAACGGAGCCTTGAAGGATGATTGGCTGGGGGGAAAAGTAGACTTGACGCTGATTGGTGGAACAGAGCTGCATTTAGGAGTAATTAGACGAAGCTGGAGGTGATGGTGAGTCTTCCATGTTGAATTTTCATTTAAACTCCATTTATCAAACATTTAAAAAAAATCCAGGAGTCAGTTTTTTCCTCAGTGCTGCAACCTATCACTGTCAGAAATACAAATACATCAGTCAAGAGCTAAGAGGAAAATCTCCTACAGCTACTTCTTTGATAAGAGTAAAAATGTTTTATTAATCCAACTAATCTGTATTGACATGAATTTACTGGAGAAGCAGATATGTTACAAACTGAATTAACCAAAACAAACAACAATTAAAGCTGCAAGCAGCATTGTAGGCCCTCGCAGCTCAGCGCCACTCGGCCTGTGCAGCGACCGCGGGAGCCTGGCATTGCCACCTGCATGCCACCAACATGGTCGCCACTCGATTCCACACGTCGCCACTAGCTGGCACTGAGCGAACTGTCATACGATCTTCGGTCATGCTGAGTTATGCTGTGGTGAGAAGTATTCAAAATTTGGGCGAAGCTCAAAATCTCTAGAAGGAGTTCATTAAAGGTGTGTAAAAGTGAAAAACTGTTGGGGTCTGGAGACCCTGTTCTCCTTTTGTGTTCCAGTCATATCCAAATTCAACCTCTAGATGGCAGCAGGAGCGTGCTGGCCAGATGAGATTCCCAGGTGATGCCAATCAAACCTCGTGACTGGAGGTGTAAGAGGAGTCTGAGCCAACATTTGCACGCCAGAGTGATATCGACCTGTGGTACCCTCTACCCTCATAGTGTAAGTTCCCTGTTCAGTGAAAGAACCTAGATACACTATCTGTGTCTTTTTCAGGAAATCTGCTCCTTGGATCCTGTTCCTGTCCACCTCCTGGATTCTTTTCTCTGGAGTTCAAGTATTCAAGAAAATTACCTGGTTCTCAGTCCCAGCTGGCAGAACTCAACCTCTCCTCCAAGAATCCTCCTCAGTCGAACCTTGCTCACCCTCCACCACACCTCTACCAGAATCTAGAGATTCTGGTAAAAACTGACCTGTGTGATCAAAAACGTACCTGTTCCAGACTTCCTGGTCTGAACCTGTCCTCATGTGAAGACCCCACTCATTGCTCCCTGGCGGAATCCATTCACCAAACCTCTAAGTCAGCTCAAAGTTATTACATCGCAAGTTCCTGGATTCAAATCTAACTGTGCGACTCTCCATAGATCTGCCGTTGTCCAATCCTTGCCGTGTTCCAGTTCCGGAAGAACATTTTCATTCATCTGTGTAAATAAATCTCAAAACCTTTGCCTTGCCTTCTGAGTGTTATCTGCATGTGGGTCAGAGCTCTTGGAAAAAACATGACAAAAACGGGCAAACATTTTTTGATCCAAAATGGCCAACTTCCTGTGCGTTTTAGGGTACATCCCCAAGAGACACTACGATTACAATAGGAATGCAGGCTTCATGGCTTCCTTATGCTTCTACTGATCAGAGTTTAAAGAGGCTGTTTAGCTCTTAAGAGGTGGAAGAAGGAGGAAGTCCTCCAGGATTATCCATGGTGCTGAATCTTAGCTTTATTCAGAGTCCAATAGAGGACAAAATGTGTCAATGATACATAGCACCTAAAACTTGTAGTTGATATCCTGCATCTCCTCTCACAGCAATGAGTCACAGCACCCTCCTCTCCCTCCAAAATGTTAGTAACTTACTGGAAATGACACGAAAATGAAATAATCTAGAGACAGGATGGAGAAAAAAGTGAACTATGACTTTTGTACAAACAGTCAAGTATATAGTTTCCACAAGGAACAGAAGTAAGAAAACTGTTAACATTCAAAATCGAAACAAATAAGATGTTTTCAGCCATCCAATTTACACCCAACATGTGTGAAGATTCTGGCTGTTTTTGGCCCCAGAAGACCTAAAGTCCATCCAGTTACAATGCTAAGACTGTTTGGTGTGCATCTTATTTTTATTCTGTATTTCAAACTTTCCATCAAGATATTAGAAGGGAGTTTTAGGCTTTAATGATGTGCAAAAGTCTCATTCTTTCCTTCATTTCTTTTTTATTTTCCTACCAAAAAGCCAGACTTTCTTGTAATCTCATAAATGTGTCTTGATCAGTTGTTCTCCAGAGTTTCTAAAGGTCTTTCAAACTAGAGCTGCACGGTATAATAAATTATACTTGTCTTTGCAATATTGATTTGTTCTGTGTGACGATTGGAAAGATCGCTCTGATTGACAGGATGCTACAGGTGAAATATCAGGTGTTCATGCTTTGCATTCAATAATATGTTTGGTGAGTTGGATGGACTCTAACTGTGTCAATGCCAACACCGGCTGTACATCTCTAGTGGCTGAGATGATACAGCTCATGAAAGCGGTGGGGACATGGTGTCATTGTAAAGAAAAGTTTCAGTAAAATGTGGGTTTATTAAGGTTGATATTTCCCTCATATTGTACAGAACTGTTTCAAATGGTTGTAAAAAACTCATCAACAAATGTGATTTATTTTTTACATCCCATATGCAAAATTGTGGTTTTACAGCATAATGAAACCTTTTCAGAATGACTCCAAGACAAGGGAATAAGAAAAATAGCAATAACAGAAAGCAAACAGCTTAAAATACCTGCAGGTCTGGAGGGATTTAAACACCAAAGAGAAAAAAGAGAAACAAAATGCACAAAAATGCAGATGGGACGAATAGTTCTGTTTAGTTCTGAAAGCATATTGAAAACATAAAGCAAAAAAAAAATGTTGATCCCCCCCCCTCAAAAAACACAACCTGTCTGCATTTTATGTAGAAAAAAAACCTCAAAAACATTCCCTCTTAAATGTTGGCACAAAGTAGCAGAAAATGTTACCTAAAAACTAAGAATTTCCTCAGCTACTTTCAACTCACAACTAAACTAGAAGCTCACATTGTTTTATCTGCTCCCAAATAAAACTAAACCCAAAGTATACTAGAACATTTCATTTGGTTGGTTTTCCCCAACAGATTTAGGAGGATGGGGGAAAATTTTGAATCATTTGGAGCATTTTCAACATGATCTCATATATCAGCAGGGTCACAGTTAAATAATGTAGAATAAATAAAGAGTGTGAAACAGCATCCTCTGCTCTTTTTATTCATTATTGTTTTCAGGCTTTCATGCACACAGTTAAGATGGCAGGAACCAGGCAGAGGCTGTAGTTTTTGGCAACAGCTCCTCTCTGTGGTGAGTGTTTGACAGCTGAGAGGAGAGAAGAAGAGAAGAAGAAAACCATTAGAAGTTAGCTGGGAACCGGAAACTACTTCCTGTTTCAGACTGGCTCTGAGCAACAGGATTTTATATTGAAGTATGCAGTGTGAATATTATTAGACCAGACTGTGTTTATTTGTTACATTGGTAAGAACTGCATTAAAATTACACATGAAAGTAAGTACACCCTCTTTCAGCGTTTTATCGATGAGGACATAAATCTGTTATAAAACCAGTCAGTCAGTCAGTCAGTCAGTCATTTTCTACCGCTTATTCCATAGTGGGTCGCGGGGGAGCTGGTGCCTATCTCCAGCAGTCTATGGGCAAGAGGCAGGGTACACCCTGGACAGGTCGCCAGTCCATCGCAGGGCAACACACAAACAACCATGCACACACTCATTCATACACCTAAGGGCAATTTAGAGTGACCAATTAACCTAACAGGCATGTCTTTGGACTGTGGGAGGAAGCCGGAGTACCCGGTGAAAACCCACGCATGCACGGGGAGAACATGCAAACTCCATGCAGAAAGACCCCTGGCCAGGAATCGAGCCCAAGACCTTCTTGCTGCAAGGCAACAGTGCTACCAACTGCACCACCGTGTTATAAAACCATTTATATCTAAGTATATGTGCAATATGAAGCCAAAATGGAAAATAAGTGTGTGAAAAAATTAAGTACACCCCATGACTCAACATCTTAAATGCCTTTTGGCAGCATTAAGTCTTGATTCTTCTTTATATTTATTGTTTTAACTGGGGGCTCATGTGTTTTTGTCATTTCTCTGATTTCCTATCAGACTAACAACCATTGCTGAGGTCTTTCCAACTTGGCATTGTGTTAACACACACCTGTATGCTCCAGACCAGCAAATATATCTGGAGCATACAGGAGCATACAGCAAGCTGCTGGAACCCCTGCTTTTATAGAGGTGATTGTACCCCAGAGAGTCCGAATGTTCTTTTAGGAACCAGGTGAAGCCGACAAAGCTGTCGACCAAGGAAGACAAAGATCCAAGGGTTAAAATGTTTATTACAATAAAAAATGAACTAAACCCAAAAGTAAACATTGTAAAAAGCTTAAAATGTTTGGTCCAAGCCATGTTGGGGCCTCACAGCAGTCCCTCAGCTCCAGAGCACTAGTCATGGAGGGCATCTTCAAGAAATGAGGGCACCGCTCTCCCTGCTGGTTGTCTTTCAGTGAATCCTGCAGGGTGTGCTATGGTGCTGGTCTCCTGCTGATCATTTGGTCATGATCATCTCCTTCTGCTGACCTTTTAAAAACCATGATCATGATCATACCTGCTGATAATCCCTTAACTAAATGCTTTAATTATCAGTATCTGGCCGCTACTTTACCGCTTAAATCCTGCAACAGTAGCAGGGGTGCATTTAGCTTTTCACGAACAGCATTTAGGCTTCATCTTTATTTAGTAAATAATAACCAAATGGAATCAGTTTGGTGTTTTTTTTTTTTTTTACACATTAGAAGTCAAGACCACATCATTTTATTACGTCCGTTACAACTGAAACGGGGTGCACTTTCTTATTACCATTACTCTGGTTAAATAAATTACACTAGCCATTGCTTCAGTGCTTTAGTCTTTCCTCTGTACATGCCTGCATAATGCCTCATTTCATTGTGGACGACTGCATTACAGAGAGACAATATTCACCAGGCAGCACAGTTTCAGGAGCAAATGTCTCCTTTTGTGAGAATTTTATACATTTAAGCGTTTGCTCTTGGTTTTTAGTAAATAACGGAGCTCAGTCTCATTCACCTATACTATGTTTCTGCCCAGAGGTTGAAAATCGAGCCAAAAGGTGAAAGTGTCGTACAAATAAACAGCCAACATAGGAGTAAGTCACAACTTCAGAGTCGAGTATCTTCATCAGCATCTTCAGCAAAGCGAGTTTCTGGATTTAACAGAGGTTTAAATGCTCATTTCTTTGCCTTTATTTAAAAAAAAACATGTAGGGGTTCATGGTGGTTTGTGGAGCAATTAATTTGGCTTAAATTGGAAGTGATACTGTTTTCAAAGCCTTGTTTGTCGCCCGCTTGTAGCAATCTGATTACATCAGTGTCAAGCCCAAGATGAAGAAGATAGACTGTTATAAACTGTGTTAAATGGAAAGGAAGGGCTTCTCATGCATGTTTCCGTTTATCTGTAAAATGAGTTAAAGTAAAAGATCTGCTATGACTGTTTAACTCAGTCTTATTTTTGGTACATTTTCTGACCAACGCTACACAAATTTGGGCTTAATATGAACCTAAGGTATTTTTGAAGATGATTTTAGATCTCGCGTCTGTAAAGTTCTAGATCTACCATTTCTAGAAGTTCTTACTGTCTACACCTCACACCTTTTACTTACATCGTCTGATGAATAGCCGATAAAATGAAAGATCTACTCAAATATTGCCGCCGTACATTTTTTTTCTATCTTTAGAAACTCACACTACATGTAACGTTTAGCAAAGCAAGGACCTGTCTACCCCTCCAGTCAGTCTGTTTTAATGCATTAAAACAATCATTTTGGGAGGTTCTGCAAGCATTAGCTGAGCAGGCTGAGGTTACCTGAGGAGGGAAGGGAGCTGACGTTGTTTACAGGTCTGATCAGAAGATTTTGTGTTTCACTGTCTCCAGAGTATTCATCATCTCCGGAAGAGTCACCATCATTGTCAGCGTATGAAATTTTCTCTGATAAAAAGACAGCAGCACCTACAAAATATAAAGAGAAGCTGTAAAAAAGAATAATTCAAAACTGCCCAAATAAAATCATGCAAACATCTGCAGCTACTTTCCATTTTTTTTAAAACATGGCAAGTTTTAGGCAAAAAATATTGACTTCATGAAATTTGTAAAAATCCTAATTAAGTGCTTTGAGACATTAAAGGTAACTTTGTGCAGAATAATTTTTGTTTAACATTATCTTAACCACCTTTCAAGTGTGCATGTCCCCTAATATTTGCGTTTTTTAACCCAACTTTTTCACCTCTAGTTTCCTGCCGGAAATACGCAGTCGGATCTAAATGGTTCATAAGTATCAAATCTGCAACTGCGGATGTCTGTAATCTATTGTGAGATAGATTCATTTTTTTTTTAGATCTTAAAACACATTGAATCATAAACCAAGTTGATTCAACATAAAACCCATGGCAGACATAAAACATGTGAAAGTGTTCAAATTTATTAGGATTGTTCCTTGGCAAATTACATTACAAAATCTAATAAAACAACGTAAAAAGCATTTTCGACTAATTATTTTTACGCAGTGTAGTTTACATGGTTTAGTTTTGAAGGATTGCACGCTGTGATACGCTGATTTAATCTCAGCATAAATCTAGCTGTTCTTTGAAGGCCTCGGTTCTTTGAAGAACATTAGAGAACTAACAGCACCATGAAGACCAAGGAACACAGCAGAAAGGTCACAAGGTCAGGTTCTTAAACAATATCCCACACTTTCAACACCTCACAGAGCTCTTTTCAATCCATCATCTGAACGTGGAGCGATGTTGGACCAGCTGAAAGCCCAACAAGACATGGGCGTCCACCTAAACTGACAAGCACAGCATTAATCAGAAAAGAACCCAAGAGGCCTATGGTAACTTTGGAGGAGCTGCAGAAAGATAGCTCAAGTGGGAGAATGTTTTTACAGGGCAGCTGTAGTAGAAGCAGCCATTTATTGTAGTAAGCTCAACATTTTTTCATTTTGTCATAATATTTTGGTGTACTATGTTTTTTAAGCATATAATTTGCATAAATTAAGAAAGACTGAAATGTTATATATCTATTAAAACTGTTGTTTTAATTATCCTTGATTACTGTTACAATTTCTTCAGCTACTTGTCATTGCATCTCATGGAGGGATGTACTTTCACAAAAGTGTAGCTGATATATTGACTGGTGAATTCAACGTAACATTTTCAACGTAACATTGATTCTTTTGTTTAGTTGTGAATAATGCATACAAATATTTTCCATTACTGCGAAGTTCTCTGTGTTCTCTTCCATTTTTACATGAGGTAAAACACATTTTTCAGTAATAAATGCTCTGGGGTTTGCCATTTAACAGTAACATGACCCACAATAATCATTTACATGAGTTGATGCTGTAATTTACTCAGCAGAAGGCCTAATAATTGCTGTGTGTTTTACTGTTTTTAGTTTTACAGAACTGATGCTCTACTGTAGAGTTCAGTTTAACATTACTTGTACTGAATAGAAGCTCCTGCATAATTGTTGCTGGTAAATTGCTGTATTTTAATGATAGAAAACGTGTTTTCCCCTCCCCACAAATTTCTTCTTTTGTTGCTTTTTTGTCACACTTAGATTTTTAACATCATCAAATAAATTGCAATAACAGCTAAATAACCTGAGTAAGTAGAAAGGCTGTTTTCCTATGATGATTTCGTTGATTAGATTGAAAACACTATCCAAACCAATCTGGCACTATATGAAAGTATAAATAATTAACTTTGTTTTGTTTCTTTACTTGTAGGCTACAACTGGGAAACTCTCAAAATCAAGAAATTGCTTAAATAGAACCTGTCTGACTACAAGAATTAGGCTAAAAGATCTTTTTGTTTCACGATTGGCCTTTATTTTGAAAGAAGACTGACAGGAAACGGAGAGCAAAGGGGAAGACATGCATCTAAAGTCTCCAAGTCAGTACTCGAACCGAGGACAGCTGCTGAGGCCTCCATACATGGGTTGCACGCTCTACCACAGCGCCACTGCCGCGCCCGTGAAGCCCTTTCTGACTCCGCTTTGGGACTCCAGTGAACCGCAGTGAGAACCATTATTCACAAATGGAGAAAACAGTAGTGATGAACCTTCCTAGAAGAGGCAGGGCCACCAACATTTCTTCATGAGTACATTAACAACACATTCCAGATGTCACGGAAGAATCCAAAACGGCATCTAATTGCGTTCACGATTTAACAATAAGAAGACGACTGAGCAAAAGCGTTTTATATTGGAGAATTCAAAGGCCAAAACCACTGCTGACATTTCCCAACAAACATCTTGATGATGAAATGGACAGATGAAACAAAAGTGGAACTTTTTGGAAGACATACACTTGTTGGACCATGTTTTGCTGAATATTGGACCATTTGCACGTTGCTGGATGCCACCATGCCTTCCAGGATAGTCCGCTACTACAAATCCCAGCGGGCACCGCGGCTGATAGGACGGGGCGTCACAGTTCTGACGTCACAGTGGGCTATATAGTAAGGTGAGCCCTTTAATGGGGTGCTTTTTTCAGTTGGGACCGAGACGCGGTTACCGGCATCATTCTGGAGAAGAAAATCCCACGTGGACTTTTATTCATTCTCCCCGTTGGCCAACGAGAACAAACTCATAAAAGAGGCTCCGGGACTAGGAAGGCCTGGAGTTTTCAACCTTACCAATCGAAGGCGTGGATTTAACATGTAACCAAAAAAAAAACCCACAGAGTTTTCAGGGAGACGCAATTTTCCTCCTTGTTTTTTTGGTTCCAGTCGACTAGTGATATTTTTCGTCATATTTTTCACCTTTCTGCCAAGGAGGGAAGACAGACCAATCCCCACAGGAGTTACCCACGCACGCGTGGAAACTCTTCCCCCTTCCTTTCTCTGCCTCTCTGCCCCAAGGAAGACTTCAACAAGTAAAGTCCGTTCGTTCCTTTTATTCCTTTTTTAGGAAGAGCTTGGGTAGGATAGAGTAGGATTTTAGTGCGATCTAGAATCGCCACTTATAGTCTAATGTGTTCTGAATTGTATGTGCATGCTATTGTTTTTTTGAAACTTGATTGCTGTTGAATTTCGGAGGCCGCTGAGTCTCGTAAGTTGTGTTTTACTGTCTGGACACCTGAACGCAGGTGCGCTGTGAAACTGGACAGCTATAATAACTTTATGGTGAAAATCAACCATTTTCTTGGTCTTCAACTTCGTGCTTTACTAGCTTGCCACCAAAAGTTGTATTATTCTTTGTCCTCTGGGTTTACAACTTTGCTTGGGGGAAGTTTTATGACTGCCTGTGTCCCACTGAGCTACACTTTGGGGAGTGGCCTCCCCGAGCTTCGTTCAACCAAAGTCCTTTTGTATTTTGCCATAACTACCTTAACTGCTAGTTTGATTTCATACAGACTCAATGCTGTTTTATTTTGTTTAGTTAGATATTTTACCCCTTTTGTAGAACTTTGCATGCTTGATTAGGTGAAGATTATTGAATCAGAAGAGCGAGTTGTATCAGGGCTGTTGATTTAATAAATATTCAGTAGATAAAGAGGAGGCGTTTGTGTTTATTTTGTGCAAGAGTGATTCGTCAGTCGAAATAAGGTTAAAGTTCCCCACGTTTTGGCACAAACGGTTGATTAAACAGTGACATCTAGTAATAGTTATCAACTATTACTGAGAATTTAATAATTGTAATTATCAAGGGCTTTGAGCCACAATTACAACACAGAGGACATCTCTGGTTTCGATTCATAAATGAGGATTTTTGGTTAAGAAACAAATTTTCTCAAATTATGATTTTTAATTATAATTCTTGACAAATATTAATTTATCAATAATCATAATCCCAACACACTACAGGTCAAGAGTTTTAGACACCCGTTCTCATTTTCTGGTTCTCTTTATGTTTATGACTATTTCCATTGTACATAGATTCTCTCTGAAGGCATCAAAACTCTAAATGAACACATGTGGAATTATGTAGCAAACGAAAAATTGTAAAATAACTATAAATATGTTTTATATTTTAGATTGCTTATAGTAGCCGCCCTTTGCTGTGACGACTGAAATATTAACCTTTGGCGGTATCCCAATGAACTTCTGGGAAGTTCTTTCACGACTCTTGGGAAAACCATCTCAGGTGAACACCTCATGAAGTTCTTGAAGAGAATAATCAGAGCAACGGGTGACTATTTTGAACAATCTGTGCGTTCATTCACAGTTTTGTTGCTTTTTGTGAGAATCTACGATGTAAATAATCATGAAAATAAAGATACCCGTTCAGTGAGAAAGTGTATCTAAAACGTTTGACCGGTAGTGTAGGTCACGTTACATCTTGCAGCACAATGAACCTCAACACACCAGCAAGTACACCTATGAATGAATCAAATAAAAGAATGTTTTAGAGTGTCCTAGTCAAAGTCTGAACATAAATACAATTGAAATGCTGCTGTGATGTGATTCTAAACAGATCATCCATATTTAAAAAGCCTCCAATGTGGTTTAATTAAAGGTGGCAAAGAACAGTGGGCCCAAAATCCCCCCACATTGATGCAAAACACTCATTGGTAGTTATCCTAAACACTTGACGTCAGGGACAACCAGCAATTTCTTTTTCCCATAGGGTCCGGTTGGTTTAACTTCTTTCCTTTAAAACAGCAAATCAGAATTTGAAATCTGTTTTTTGTGTTCACTCAGATTTCAACCATCTTTGATTATTTGAAACTTTTAAGTGTAACATAAAAGCAAAACTCTCAATGGAAAAATACTCTTTCACATACTGTACAGTGGTTTCCCTTTCCTGATTTTTTTTTTTTTTTGCATGTTTGTTACACTTAATTGATTTAGATCATCAAACAAACTCAAATGTTAGTCAAAGACAACACAAGTAAACACCAAATGCAGTTGTTAAATGAAGGTTTTTATTATAAAAGAAGAAAAAAAAACCAAACCTAGATGGCGTTGTGTGAAAAGTGGTTGTCCCCTGATCCTAATAACTGGTTTAACCTTTAGCAACAACTGTAATCAAGCGTTTGCGATAACTTGAGTCTTCTCCAGCACTACGGAGGAATTTTGGCCCACTCCTTCATCTAATTATAAAAACCTTGATTTAAAAAACTGCATTTTGTGTTTACTTGTGTTTTGACTATTATTTAAATTTGATTGATGATCTGAAACACTTGTGTGACAAACATGCAAAACACTGTAGGTCAAGTTTTACCCTATAAGTTTGAAATATGCGTGCTCTCTTTAACTACTTTCTTTTTAGAAAAATAATATAAATTAAAAATTACATTTGTTCATATCCAGGTCCGTTTAGTACCTCCTTGGTAAACCTTAAAGGCTCTGATGGTTTGCTGCTGATAATCATCTACCTGTTCTGTACAGTTGGTTACACACAAGCTGGTCTCCCCTATTTTTCTTCTTATTCTTTATAAACCTGAGGTTGGTTGGATTCTGTCATAAATGTCACTCCAATCCTTAATTCTACAAAGTAGCTGATATGTTTTGTAACAGCCGTGCACAAATACTACTTATGAAACACTGGATCAACTGTATCAGTAGCAAAAGACCCCCCCAACCCACCTGAACCCTTACCACAAGAGTGAAGCATGCGCTACCACGATACAGTAAAGACTTTCAAACAGTTCTCTTCAGAGAGCCTCACCTAGAGTTGAGATCAGCAAGTAAACCTTTAACACTTCCATCATCTTGTCCTGCTGTCTTCGTCAGCTGGTGGAACGTTCGGCTGTCTGTCAATATGAGGTGTGATCAAGCATTCGACAGAGAAGAGATCAAGTCGAATGGCTTAACAGGAACTAGCTAACCACAGTGTGAACACATCAGCAGCTACGTGCTTCATGTGGAGCCAAGATATTAAAAAGTAAAGTAGATATGCGTCATATTCATTGCAAAATACACGACCTTGCAAAAGTAATCGTACTCCTTGAACCTCTCCACAATCACAGGTGTGTTTATTAATGTAGTTTAATAATGTAGTTTATTTGGATTTTATATGAAGACCAACACAGAGTAGGGCATGATTGTGAAGCGGATGGACAATAATTGAAGATTTTCAAAAGGTTACCAAAAGAGGAGGAATCATGATGAGGAATCTAACTCAGAATGCCCTGCAGCTGGGTGTTTTGTTCTTGTAAACTAAAGCCCCGGGAGGATAGAAACCCTAACCCCTCTGCTTGGGCCACCAGAGAACAAACAGCGCTGCTGAGTGAAGATCAGTTACTATTTTAGGTTTTGAAAATAAGTAACAAGTATGCCTTGTTCTTTCCCGTCTCTGAATCTCATTCTCAACAGAAAAGAGAAAATTACCACTTAGAAACTAACGAGCTCTCAGGGATTACAAAACACAGAGAATGGCAAATTAGTACAGAACAAAAAGTTATTTTTGTACCTCCATTCTTGTCTGTGGCAGAGAAGTTGACAAGACACATAAAACTGCTGGTATTTTTAATCAGAGTCCACTTTTTCAGGCCATCCTCCCAAACTCTGAAAGACAAAAGGACTGTAGGTATTGCTACTGATTATCCGTACTTGCTCTGCAAGATACAGATTGTTTACACTCAAACATGCTGGACTGGAGTTATTGGCAAACAAATAAAATTCATTATTTGCATCTGAGCAAAGTTTTATTCAAAAACGTCTGACTGATATCTGCTGTTTTGATCAATTGAAGCCAGTTATAGTTTCTAAATAACTTCCCCATCTTATCACCTTTTTACCTTTAATGACTTTTTATGATGCTTTATTTATTTACAACTCTGTCAGCAAATATATTGCAGGACCTGAGAGCCTGAATGCATGATACTTAAATAATTAGCTAATATTTAGTCTTTAGTTTTATGTGATATGCATATTGTGTAGAGTGATGCAATAACAATACATTTATGATATATTGTGCAGGTATGGTTGCTAACAGTGTTAATAAGGATGGTGAAGAAACTTAAAGGTCAAGAAAGCTAATTGCTCTGGACTGGACCTGATGATGACGGTAGACATAAAGGCAAAGTGTGTGTCTGAGAGGAAGATTGAAGAAACACTCTTAGAAAAGTGAACTTAGATTTCTACACTTAACCGTACCAATCAGATCTTTGTAGATTCTAATCACCATTATCTTCTCTGATCTCTGATGTTCTCCTTTAGGCTCATGCAGTGCAAATATGAGCAAAACACTGTACGAACATTGTTACAACTGGAACAAAAATAACAGAGAAATATATATAACATAAATATAGTTGAAGTGAAAAAAGAGCACATTTCTTCAGAGAAGTGAAAAGGGCGTCGGATTTTCCGTCTACTGCTCTGCCGCCTGAGCTCTAATTGGTGGAGGAGGGACACAGGCTTTCTCCAGCTTCCTATTTATTGTTGTTTAATTTATTAAGTGGTTTTAGTTGTGCTTTAGAGCACAACCCCACCATTATAGTCCTAGGGGTTTTATTGTGTGGGGAAATGCAAGCCCAAACTGCCAGCATTACAACTGGGAGGCGGTATTCACCAAAATGAGCCCTGACCAGAAAGAAAAAAAAACAACATGAAGAAGAAAACTCAGCTCATCCAATGGCCCGGACCAAATCAGAAATCCAGCTATTCAGCTTCCTTATGCACAACAAAGCTAATAATGAAACAGTGCCCGATTCTAGGTTTCTTTGGGTTATAACGTTTGCTGTCCACCTGCGCAGTATGAGCAGCACGTGGGGTGGTTATCCAGCACTTTGTACATGAGATGACTGCAACAGGTTCTCTTCCTCTCTTAGGTTCTCTGGAGTGTCCATTTGCAATGCCCACTGTTAGCGAACTGCAAATACCCCACTTACATTTGAACCAAGACTCACATTTCTAGGGGAAAAGAGCTTGCTTGTTTGGTCTGCACCTGGATAAGCTTTCCCATCTGCCCAAATGATGCAGACTATCTTTGAGAAGAAATTATGGTCCACTGAAGGTGGACCAAACAGCTCTGGTGTGAAAGTGCCCTGAGATGGGCTCTAACATGCCAGCTCACCCTCCTTTGCTTAACCTGGCCTCTCAGTCACCAACAAAAATGTACCCTTTGAGGCGTGGCAGTGGCACAGAGGTGCAACACTAGACCCATGTTCAGATGTTTCAGTCCTTGACGAACTCAGTCGCAGGTTCGACCTCCGGCTCAGACGACCATTGCTGCATCTCTTCCCTCTTCCCTCTCTCTACCCCTTTCCTGTCAACCTACTGTTAAAAAACTGAGAACAATAAAGGCCACTAGTGCCACTAAAAACATTTTAAAAAGTTTCCTTTCTCAAGAGAGATTCAAGCATCCTGCTCCTCCATAGCTTGATTGTCCTCTGGACAAACGTGGCTACATACCACCGGGTGCAGAGCATCTGGTCTCAACTGGTGAGCTGGTACTCCTGATCTACCCCCTTGTAACTGATTTCTTGGTTCCAGTCACAGTTGCCATCTTGCTGTGAGATCAGACTTGCCACAAGGTATCATTTGGTAAATATAGTGCCTTGACTACTGTCTTTGTGGTTGTTGTTTCACACCTGCCCATGCTTACACTCCCACACACACACACCCACACACACTCACTTACATAAAGACACTTATAGCAATAGCATCCAGTAAACAGAACTGTAGTAGAGTTTGTTAAGTATATAATTAGGATTTTAGGATCAATGTTCTGAGTTTGTGGTACTATTTGATAACAATGTGGTTAGTTATCATTTGTCTTTGCTCAGACTGAAAAGCTTCAATAAATACTAGTATTGTTAATTATCACTTCCTGTTTTCAAGGTACTACACTCAGAAATAGCTAATTTTATAAATAATTTTAAGAATCTTGATTAAATGTCTTTAGACATGTTTGCTAATTACTGGACAGGTTCCGACAGTGGACAACAGCTGAACTTCCTGACCTGTCTGCTGTGTTCTTTGGTCTTCAAAATGGTGTTTATTTAATAATGTTCTTTAACAAACCTCTGAGGCCTTCACAGAACAGCTGGGTTTCTATTAAATTACATTTCTGCACGCCTTTTTACTAATTAGGTCACTTCTGAAGGTAACATCGGATTAAAGGAGGCTGAGTTCAAATGCTAAATGCAGTTTTCAGATCTTTATTGGTAAAATAATAGAGACATGCATTGTTTGTGGTTTTTATATGACAAAATGTGAAAAAAGAAAATCTTAAGATGGACTCGGCACTCAGGTAGCCGTGTTGATAAAAGCAGCTCTTTTAAAGAAAGCTTGTTTAGGTGGGCATAGATGTACTTGACTTTCTTCTGCGTCTGAACGTTCCAGATCGTGTTGTCTCTCAAACACCTCTCACCATCTTTTTCACACCTTGTAAGTCAACGAGAAAAAAGCAGTTTTACTTGTTTGCTTTGTACTGAGCAGCTTCTTCCTCACTTTTGCTTGGTTGAAATTCTGCCTAAACAGAGAAAAAAAAACATTTTGATATTAAAGTTATAAAAAAACAGATAAAAGTTTTGGCTTTAGCAGCAAAAACAGGATTTCCTTCTGAATTTGGGTTTATCATGGTGTTGTTTCTGTGGGTGGGGGTTGCATGCTTTCTGCAGTCTGCGGTATCACTTCAACATACTGCATTGATGATAAGATTATCAATGAATAAATATCAAGTTTTCTTTGCTTCAGTTTTTTCTTGTTTTATTACAACATCCAACATGTGCTAGCTCAGCCTCAATAAGAGCTAGCTCTAAGTTCATCAGCTCCATGATCTGCAGTCCCAACGTGAACCAGTTCAACTTCATCTGAGTTTATTAATTACTTCATTGCATAGCCTCGGCTAGCTTTTCATCTGTCTCGTATCATGAAATATATATTGTGTTTTGTGTGTGATCTAAATCTTTCTCACAGTTGAAAGGTAAACTAGCTTGCGTTGGCATTTCTGTCAAACGCACCAGGCTGATTCCAGACTTTCAGAATGAATCAATGTCTCAGAGCTGAGACTGCTTCTTCCTCCAGAAGATTCTGGCTGGATGTGCATGCTTACAACAGCCTTCTTCTTCTGCTGTCCTCTGCACTTATCAAACAGTGCCATGTGCATTAATTGCCACCCCTGATAAAGATGTGTAAAATGCTTTAAAGTAATACCTATATCTAATATCAAATAAATTAAAGTGGCAAAAGGACAGCATGCAATCTTTTTCTTTAACATGTTAAAAGGTTGACACAACCACCAGGCCAGGATTAGCAAATGACACCAATATCATGTCTGATAAGGCCAGATTTACGCTGTTCTAGACACATGGGTGCATCAGGGCAAGAAGAGAGGCACATGAAGGGATGTACCCGTCATGCCTAGTTCAGACAAGTCCGTGGGTGCTATGATGATCTGGGGTGCAGCAGTTCATCATGTCTGGATTCAGCAACGTTACGAGGTCACCTGAATATACTGAATGACCAGGTTATGATGGCACGGACATATTCATTGGGCTCAAATTGGGCAAGAGATTCAGGGAGCATGAGATGACATTTTTACACACAGATTGGCCTCCAGAGTCCAGAACCCCATCGAGAATCTTATTAGATGTGCGATTCGACTCCCGTGTTGCCTCAAGTTCTTGCAGAAACATTTAATCAACTCTAGATGGAAATAGATGTTGCGACATTGTGGAAGTGAATGAATTTACTCAACTCATAGGTTGAATTGAAATTAATTTTCTGAAAAGGGATGACTATATATTTCTTGTCTTTACTAAAGGTGTCGATAACTGTGTAGGTTGCTGTATCTCATAATGAATGATCTAACTCAGAAACCTCTTTCCACCCCTTACTTGGTGTCTCTTGAGCACTTTGTCCACACACAACTCCAGGTTGTGAGGTGAAGCCTTTAGGTTAGGATTTCTCACTCAGAAACAAGAGCGTATGTAAAAAAAAATAGGACCAATGCAAACCTGCCACTGTAAGGGAGACCTCCTTTAGATGGGTTTACAACAGCTGCTGCTGATGTTTATGCGCATCTAAATTTTAAAGCAGGATTCCCACACTGTTTTGCTTTTATGTGCAGTTTTGTAAATCAAACTAAATCTACAGAAATTCAGCTCAAGCTAACTTACTGTAACCTCTTTTAAATCTATTTAATGTTTAATTTAAGTCACTTCAGTGTATTTAAGGGAAATTGTATCTATTTTTACTTTTATCAACATATTTTCCAAGATAAAGTCTCACTTCAGGAATACAATTGTCTGTATGTTGTCTGTATTTACAACAAATATATGCAAAGATTCAAGAAACCATAGAAAATGAGTTTCAAATATTCCACAAATTGATAAAACATTTTATGTCAATAAACTTCAAAATAATCTCCTTCCAGACATTTCATAAATATAATCTATTTTCACATGGGCAAACATTTTCAAGGTCTGTCAGGCAAGAAAAGAATAATTTAAAGTAAAATCTTTTTAAATTGTCCGCATAAGTTGCATAAATCCACAGGTTGATTTGTGATGAATGTTTAGAGCTCAAGTCTTCTTCTAATGATTACTGATGATCTTCGATGGGCTTTTAGAGGGTCCTTTGTGGCCTTCAGTGCAGAGTTTCATAACCGGGTCGGCACTTTTTCCCAGGAGATGAAAGCATTATTCCTCTGAACAACGGTCCAGTGCGATGCTGTGCTCCTGGGCGATGGCTGCCAGCTCCTTCAGGAACTCAGCATACAGAATGATGGCGAACACTCGGCTCTTGGCTTGAGGGGGAATGGAGGGGCAGGGGGGTAAGACACTGAGGGGAGGCAAAGGCAGGGCGTTCTTTACCGAGCCGTTAGGTAGAGATGGATCCAGGATGATGTCCCCGCCCTGAGAATGGAGCGCCTCTGAGAGACACAGAACAGAAAAAAAAAAAGGTTCGTTATGTTTATTAAACTGAATCATTTCAAACTTTGGCTTTCAGTGGGAGCACACAACTGGTTCAATCTTTTATGGATTCTGTATCTTTATTGGCTTTTAGTTTAACAGAGAATACATCTGTCAGCTTATCATAAAGACCCAAATGATTTATGAACTACAGTACCAGAAACAATATGGTATTCATTAGCAACCAAGCCTTAAAGTCTGTTGTTAATCCTGCCAGGAATAACAGATTTCTAAAGATGCTTTTGCACTCATTCTTAAACCTGAATGTATTCTGAGCAATTAAAAATAAATAAACTGTGTATTCCAGATTAAGGACTACATTCAGTCAAATGACCAGTCTGTCTGGGTTAGAAAAACATGTTGTGGATAAAACTTTCATGATTTAAAAATGTTGACAGGACTTTAAAAAAGCACGGAGGACTTTACTAATGAGAACATCACCAAGATGAAAGCAAATGGAAAACAAACAGCAGTGCTATCAAGAACTTAAGGTTGTGACAGTGTTTTAGGGACGTACTCATAACATGCCAATTTACACTGCAGTTTTTCTCCTTATTTTATCTCATTGCTGCTAACATTTCTTTGCCGGTCAAGCTTTGGTATATAGGGTTTTTTCTGAATTAACACATTCTGCCTCTGTGACGCTGGTAAAATCTTTCCCTGCTAAATCATCTGTTATGAGTCGACCAAAAACGGATTAATCCCTTGAATTTGGCAGCTTTTTCAGGCCTCAGTGATTTATAGGGCAGAGTTAAGAGGATTAACAAATCACCCAAAACAACAGGTTCTGGACTTTAGAAAAATACAGCATAAGTCCAAAGAAAAAAGATTTTTAAAAAGCCTTCAAAACTACAGTCAAGACTACTATAAAAGATGATGTGGCTGCTTGAGTGAAAGTAAGTTCACTCGTAACCGACCAACATACAGAATATGTGTTAAATAAACTCTACATATTGCCAAAAACACTGGGACATCCATCTAAATCACTGAATGGTGACACAGGTGTATAAAATCCAGCACCTAAGCATGCAGACTGCTTCTACAGACGGTGAAGGAATGGGTCGCTCACAGGAGCTCAGGGCATTGGTTGCCATCTGCAAAAGCTACAGAAGTCAAAAGTTCACGTGGGCTTCAGATTAGCTCAGGAACAGCACAAATAGAGCTTCAGAGGATGGGTTACATGGGCGAGGAGCTGCATCCAAGTCGTCCGTCAACAAGTGCAAAGGGGATCAGCTGCAGCTGTGGACACCTCTCCACTGGAATCTAGAGCAGTGGTTAAGTTTTCTCTGGAGTCAAATAACCATGCGATCTAATGGCGCAGTCTGCATTTGGCAGGTACCAGGAGAACAGCCCATGCCTGACTCCATAGTGTCAGGGGTAGAGCTTGGTGGAGGGGGATTTTAGGAGTTTCAGCACACCACAACATTTTAGATAACTTCAAACTCCTAACTTTGTGGGAACAGTTTGGGGATTGCCCCATTAGGTCTGACATCACTAAGCATCAATGAATAAACAATTTGTTGTGGGATGCCATGAAAATTCATGTGTGTGTAGAGGCAACTAGCCCAATACGTTTGGCAACTTTTCCAGCCTGTTTATCTGTGTATTGATACTTGACTGTGTTCATTAACCTCTAAACTTGCCATCCTGGTCTTTAGCCAACAAGAACCTCCAAGCCTGAGTGACCAGAGCGTGATATTCAGGTCTGTCCTCCACGTAGCGCTCGATCTGAGCATGCACCGACACCAGCACCTGCAGACACAGTTTAGGCAGAGTTGTCATGTCTGAAACAGTTTTAGAAACATGTGCCCAGGTTGTTGGTGCTACCTGGTATAACGTCCGAACGCTGTGCACGTCGTCTGTTTCCGTGCTGAGGAGGAAGGATCTCAGCAGAGGCTGAGGGTACGACGCGAGCTGGGCCAGGATGCCCGTCACCAGCAGGTTGACGGCTATGGAGTTTTCCAGAAGGTTCTCCAGTCGGGACAACAGGACACTGATGAAGGGACCTGGTGAATTATTTTGAGATTACAGGTCAGTATGAGTGAGAGGTAAAGAGAAAACATACAGTCTTCCATAAAGAGTAACAGTGAATCTTCAAATGCCAATTTTCAGCTTAAGGCCTTATCTGGTATCTCATTTCCCCTTTTAGAGCAAAGATCTTGCGATCTAAAACAGCACAGTTTCTGACAACCAATGTTCCACATGTTTGTTTGGGTATTTCCCGGGTTCAACAAAACCAATTCAAAGGTATGGTTTATCAGAAGACCTCTGCAGAACCTGCACATTTAAAACATGCAGTACAGTGTCTTCCAAGACGGATGGATGACACTGCTGAAAAATATTTGAATTTCTTCACATCAAACCGAAACTGGAAATTGTTTTTTTTCTGTTTATCAATAAATTTTAAAAAGTTGTTTGCTGCAGTCCTTATATTACAGGTTTTTTGTTTGACTTATTTATCACTTAAAACCAGATGGTTTAGGTTTGTTTTATTGTGTAAGTTGTTAATTTACAGCAATATTAATAATTGTTTCTAAACAGACCCAACAATAAATATTTAAACATTGTTCAAATATTAAAAGAATATGTTTTGGCATTTCCTTTATAAGACTTAGGTGTTGAATAAGCAGTGTAATTCTAGTTTTCATGGGCTTGTAAAACCCAAACATAACCACTGGACTGAGACATTATTAGATCAACGTTTTTAGAGCTGAATTGTAGTCATTAAGCATTTAGAAATGGCATCAGTCTAAATACTGGATCGCTTCTGATGGTTCTTACTTTAAAACTAGCTCCTTGGATGAAATACCAGCAGAACCACAGAAGCTACTCCTGCCTGGGTATAATTTAAGTAAAAGGGGGGTTGAAGATGACGGGCCGCTGTTCTGTTCTAAGCTTCCAAACGTCAAGCGGGGTCAATGCGTGCAGCTAGCAGGTTTTTGCAGTTTTTATTCTTTTTATTACTTCGGCATTTAATTCCTATCATGCAAACACAAACCTGTAAATGGAACTTGTCTCCTGCTGCCTTTCTTTTCCTCCATCTCCTCTGCTTCGATGGCTTCCACCTCTCCTTCCTGCTCTGCCTCATCCCACGAGGAGCTGAAACCAAAGTCAGAGATGGGCGGCTCCTCCTCCTCTGCTAGTTTTTGCCTCAGGGCTCGGACTCGCCTCCTGAATGTACCAATGTCGTCTGTGATGTCGTCGCTGTCAGGCTCCACCCCTAAAGAGAGCATGAGCTCGTAGTATTGGGACAGGAAGTCATTCTTGGTGATTCGGTTATCAGGAGGAACTGAGTCTTGGGTGTTTGTTGTCAAAAAACAAAGGGACTCTGGTTCTAAGTGGTCATTTGTTAAATAATTTGTCTCCAAAGATGTAGTGAGCTCTGTTTGAGGATGTTTCTGCTTGTCATGTGTTGTGTGGTTGTAACAAGTTTGGACGTCATCATGGTGGTGGTTTGGCTTAAAAAACTCAGTTTCTTGATCAGAATCATCAAACTCACAGATGATGTGATTCTTTGTATCAAAACCATTGAAGACAATATACGGCGCTCCATCTTCTTTTTCTTTGGTTCCATTGCCAAATCCCTCACTTTTCCTCCTCGCTGATCTGCCATAATTTTCACTCTTCCTTCTTTCCTCTTTCCCTCCATCCTCGCTCCTCCTCCGTGTTGACATGATGTTGTTAACCGTCTGCATCACCGTCTTCCCTGTCGGTGTCAACACCGTTGATATTGTCGGTGCTGTGGACCCCCGCCGGGTTTTTGAGAGGTTTTCACGTGATTGCCGGTTTGATGCCTTGATCCGCTCAAACAGGCCCGTCCTAGTGTCCTTTTGAGCAACGAGATCATAGACGATAACGTCGTCCTGAAACTCGGATTCCTCTACGTACGCACCACGCACCAGTTTGGTTGCGGTAAGTCGCATTTCCTGGATGTGCCGAGGGGGCAGCGGCAGTGGAGGTACGGGTGAAAACCTACATCCTTCCGACTCCACATATCCATTTGCTAAAGTAAAGATGGCTGACGAGGAAGCGAGATCCTCCTCTCCAAAAATGTCGTCCCACTCCAACTCCATGGCAGAGATGGCCCTGCCTGCCTGGTTGCTAGTGGAGACGGTATCTGGGGATGACGGTGTGGGGGAGAGAGTTGAGGGGGGGCGAAGGACAACCAAAGAGCAAATAGAGTCACTCTTCAATCGTTGTATGAATTCCTCCTCGTCTTCTATATCATCTCCTGGGGTGTCGGATCGGTACTCCTGAGGTGGGGGGCCGAAGCCATCATATGCCGCCGACCAAAATCTGCAGGCTCTGGAGACAAAACAGAAGTTTATTCACTCAGTTCTGGAAAAACAACGTTTACGTCTGGAGGCATCACTCCTGTCAAGAAAAGAAAAACTGAGGCTGCAATTCATACAGGCTCACCAGAACTGGACCATAACACTTTGGATCAATGTTGACTGGTCCAGTGAGTCTGAATTTCAGCTGTGACTTTCACATCACAGGGTCAGAACTTGTTTTAGGGACGGCACGTGGTGTAGAGGCAGAGCGTGCCCACCATATACTGAGGTTATAGTCCTCCATGTAGCTGTCTGAGGTTCGATTCTCTGCCCTGGGACCTTTGCTGCATGTCTTCCTGCCCATATTCCTGTGTGGTGCTAAATAAAGGCCACTAGATCCACAAATAAAAAATAAAAAAACTTGTTTTAAACATGAAAGCAAGCATCCGTCCTGCCTTGTATCAATGGATCATGGCTGGAGGTGGTGTGAGGGATTTTAGTCCTTTTGGCCTCTAAGTAAAAGCTGAATGGGAATTTGATGGGGGCCCCTCTGCATCACCAAAAATCCCATCTTCTTTCATTTTTTCCACCCATTCATCAAACTGTCTAAGATGATATTCATCATCTTTGTGGGTGAAACTTGCTACTATATTTCTCCTCCCTGCTTCCTCCTTCTAGGAGCACAGTGTTCCCATCATCTGATACCTACTTCAACATGCCTCCACAGTAAGCAGATCTGAATCCAATAAAGCTCCTTTGCGATATGCTGGAATGGGAGATTCACATCATAGATTTGCAGCCAAAATAAATCTGTGAGGGTTGTTGTTGGATGGTTGCGAGGACTTGTTATCACTCATGTAAAAACTATGTGATGCAAGGCACCTGCACTCCGCTTTGTATCATACTCTGGTATGCAGCCCTCCTGTGTGTAGGATGACCGTTATCTATTTCACACACTAGGCTGAATCGCATGCTGTGAGAACCAGCCTCCTTTCAGCCTCACACACACACACACACACACACACACACACACACACACACACACACACACCCTGTCTGAACTGTCTGTTGAACTGTGCATATAAATAAAGAGATAGGGTGTCAAAACTTTGTAGTTTCACTGCAAAGTGGGCTACCCTTGCTGCAAGTAACTCTGACTGTATCGTTCTTGCCTCTGAGTTGACTAAATAATACCTAACATTTATTGGTCCTTCGTAGCCGGATTAATTCAATAACCTTATTTCTCTTTGCTTTAACAGTGACTCTGGGATCCGTGGGGGAAGCCTGACGTCGAGCGAAGCACCGCTGCACAGCCTCCATTAGCCGGAGTGGCTGAAAGTCCCGGTGTGTGTGAATTCACACCTGGCCAGTGGGTTATCGCCTTCCTCGGCGCGGGGTGACTCTCACAGGGTCCAGAGAGTCACCAAGAAGTCAACTCCGAGGTGAGACAGTTTTAAAATACAGTACATAAGATAAGAAAAAGTCGTTGGTAGTGCGTCGCCGGTAAGGACGCTGCATTCGGATGGTTTTATTCCACCGTGAAAGGAATAGTGACAAATTAAGGTAGGGCCCCGCCAAGAAGGGGGCCAAATAAAACGACTAAGGGTTATTCCCCTGCGAGGGAATAGAATAAGCGCTATAAAAGTAAAAAGAACGGAGTAAATTGAGCTCATAAAATAACACCAAGTTAACTTAGAAAAATTACAAGGTACCTGAAACTAACAGTGTGACTGTGTTGTGTGTGTTTGGAGGACTAAGCATTTTAATAGAATCATAGCAGGATTCTGCTAGTCCTGTGTTTTCTTTTGCCCAGATTAAAACTACGTACTGGTGACTTTGGAGATTCAGGTCGGATTTCATTCCAGAAAATTAACACCGCTGTGAATTAGTCGCAGTAGAAGGGCGTGTTAATGTCCTCTCCTTAAAGTCTCATGCCAGTGACCTTTTATCTGGGACATACATAGTTTGAAGAAAAATAACAAAGAACAATGGGGAAGGGACAGAGAAAAATCTCTGATTTAACAGAAGTATGTACACGATGGCATAAAAAATATGGATTTTCAAGTAACTTAATTATCACTGAAATCCTAAAACTACACGGGGATCTTAAACTGGAGATTATGCATTCAAAAGATTCAAGAGACAATAAAAAACCTTGCCAGATTATAATTTCAAAGGGGACCTTTCAGTCCCTGAGTGCACACAGTTGATAAACAGATTAAAACAAAAAGATTAATTAAAAAAACAACAATAAGAGCAGCTTTTAACTGACATAACCATAATACTGATGCCTTAAGAAAAGCACAGAAAAAAACTTTCAGCCTAACTGATAACAAATAAAGGGGGGCGGACCGCCACCCATCCCAGTTTAGAATACCAAGGTAGCCCCAAATTATAATGGTGTTATACTACCAACAATACCATGATAAAATGCAAAAGATTCATTTTAGAGGGAAATATTTCCATATTTGGCTCAGATTGTTTGCATTCTTGATTTTTTCCTCTTTGAGAGAAGTTAAATTTCAGCTCTGTGAAACGACCTTGACAAAGAGATGCAGCTGCCTGAAAACAAAGATAAAACTTCTGCAAACAGCAGAAGCCTGTCTCTGCTGAAAGGTCTGAAAATAACTCTACCCTGCATGTGTCAAACTCAAGGTCCGCGGGCCAAAACCGGACCCCAGAAGTTTAGTGATTCTCTAGAAGTAGAGCCTTTTAATATGGTGATTGTGTGCTTGAATGTTATTTTGTCAATCAATAAGCAGTTTTGTCTACATTCTGCCACAATCTGGCTTTTGAAAATGTTTTGAATCTTGCTCTTTATGTAAAAAATTGGCTAAAGTCTGCAGACACAAAATGAACCTGGATTGAAGCTCTTACTAAGTTTATTTAATCTGAGATCCTCTCCAAATGCAACAGTATATGTCAGTCTACATGAGATACTAACAACTTCACCTACTGGTATAATATAAAGATCTGATTGAATATGTGAAACAAACAATGATGAAAGTTTTTCAACAGGTGATGCTCATCCAGGAGGAAGACAGTGTTCCTAGGAAATGCAGCTCATTCATTAACAATCAATTTTTCTCCTATAGGTGGAAGTTTTGCTGACTAATCATAGCCTGGATCTATGAAACATTATGTGCACAGACCAAATGACCAAGGTTCTGACTGACTTATGAACCTCACTGACCTGACAATGATAACATGACACCCAACAGATAACACCTTTAAGGTGGACCCCACTAAGAACACCTTATTGATTCTTGGTGAATAAAAAAAAAGAATTGAAGCGTTCAAAACAGACCTTGTGGAAACAAAAGGGGTTATGAGGAAACAATGTGCATTTTAAGAATAATAGAAGTAAAATTATGTTCAAATGTTTGCAAATAAAATGACTCTGACAGAGAAATAAGTAAGAAGTGTGTGAATGTGTGTGAATGGGAATGACTGATTTCATTGTAATGCATCTTTGAGGGACCTTAAAAGCGCTAATAAAGGTCTGATGTTCTGATGATCTTTGCCAAATTTATATCTTGATAAAGTTTCCAGAATCTTTTCCAAAAAATCATATAAAGATAGCAAAGGTTCTACCTGTATTGAAAATACTGATAACCATAAGAAAGTTCATAGATCCGTCTTCAATTTTTCACAATTATTTTACAAACAGGTTATTTAAACTTTCATGTGGCCAAATGTCTGTATTTGACTTTCTGTTCTTGTGAAATAAATGTCTGTTTCATGTTATGTAAAAATTAGAGTCCTCAACATTACCATAATAATATTAGGTCAGTTCTCTATGGTAAAATAAAAAGATTTTAACAGATGTTTAGACTTTTTCCAGTCAGGTTCAAAATGATTGAATTAGACTCAAACTTAACATAAGATGAAATTAACCTTAACAGAATTACTGGACTGGACTGAAATAGATAAAACTTTAGTTAATTGAAACAAACTTTAGTTACTTGAACTAAATACAAAGCTGACTGAAACTGTATGTTGTATCTATAAAACTGGGTAATATAAACTAAGATTATAAGATATAATATGCCCTTCATTTTTTGTGTTCATCAGTGAGTGAGTTTTTATTTTTATTTTTAATAAGAACTAAACCAAGCATTATTTATAATAATAGCAACTACCAAAAATATTGATCTCATTTTTAAATGTAATAAGGACTTACTTTATAAAATAGGATAAAAAAGAATAATAAGAATTTGGAAAAACAGAGGCTTTAAACCTCTGCAGGAACAGCACTGACACTGTCAAAGGTAGATCCTAATACAGGAATCTGGAAGCTCATTCTGGCGTGGATAGTCAAAGTCCATCCAAGGACACATTTAGATGAGGCAGAGGGACAAATACAGGGTTTAGCTGAGAGCAAAGAGAGCAACATGCATCCTGCCCTAGCTGCTGTCCCACCTGAACTGTGGTCCCAATCATCAACTGATGTAGGACTTATAAAGGGGTTCCCACCATACAAGGTTAAAACTAATATCTGAAAAAAGGCCATTAGTCCGTCAATACCCCTTAAAGCCAGAAGCTGAAGAAGGTACTAAGCCAGTAATACAAGATATGTTGAAGTCAGGAATATTAAGAGAAGCACCTGACGCTACATGCAAGGCATATCACACTGACATCGCTATTATTATCACAGCCAAACATAACTCTAAAAAGATGTGCCCTTTAAATCCAAGTACTCTAATACCTACTGCAGAAGATGGAAAACCACATTCTTATAAAGCAAAAGTTGAAGAAGACACCAAACCCAGACAAGACATTTCTCAAACCCTTATACCAGATTCATGTGTTGTGTTTGTAGATGGCTCAGCATCTAAAGATGAATATGGAAAGAATAGAGTTGGTTATGCAATAACAACCATCGATAGGATAATAGAAGCTAAATCTCTACCCAATACATGCTCAGCACAAACAGCAGAATTATATGCTGTCGTAAGAGCATGCGAATTACAGGTCCTTCTCAAAATATTAGCATATTGTGATAAAGTTCATTATTTTCCATAATGTCATGATGAAAATTTAACATTCATATATTTTAGATTCATTGCACACTAACTGAAATATTTCAGGTCTTTTATTGTCTTAATACGGATGATTTTGGCATACAGCTCATGAAAACCCAAAATTCCTATCTCACAAAATTAGCATATCATTAAAAGGGTCTCTAAACGAGCTATGAACCTAATCATCTGAATCAACGAGTTAACTCTAAACACCTGCAAAAGATTCCTGAGGCCTTTAAAACTCCCAGCCTGGTTCATCACTCAAAACCCCAATCATGGGTAAGACTGCCGACCTGACTGCTGTCCAGAAAGCCACTATTGACACCCTCAAGCAAGAGGGTAAGACACAGAAAGACATTTCTGAACGAATAGGCTGTTCCCAGAGTGCTGTATCAAGGCACCTCAGTGGGAAGTCTGTGGGAAGGAAAAAGTGTGGCAGAAAACGCTGCACAACGAGAAGAGGTGACCGGACCCTGAGGAAGATTGTGGAGAAGGGCCGATTCCAGACCTTGGGGGACCTGCGGAAGCAGTGGACTGAGTCTGGAGTAGAAACATCCAGAGCCACCGTGCACAGGCGTGTGCAGGAAATGGGCTACAGGTGCCGCATTCCCCAGGTCAAGCCACTTTTGAACCAGAAACAGCGGCAGAAGCGCCTGACCTGGGCTACAGAGAAGCAGCACTGGACTGTTGCTCAGTGGTCCAAAGTACTTTTTTCGGATGAAAGCAAATTCTGCATGTCATTCGGAAATCAAGGTGCCAGAGTCTGGAGGAAGACTGGGGACTGAAGGAAATGCCAAAATGCCAGAAGTCCAGTGTCAAGTACCCACAGTCAGTGATGGTCTGGGGTGCCGTGTCAGCTGCTGGTGTTGGTCCACTGTGTTTTATCAAGGGCAGGGTCAATGCAGCTAGCTATCAGGAGATTTTGGAGCACTTCATGCTTCCATCTGCTGAAAAGCTTTATGGAGATGAAGATTTCATTTTTCAGCACGACCTGGCACCTGCTCACAGTGCCAAAACCACTGGTAAATGGTTTACTGACCATGGTATCACTGTGCTCAATTGGCCTGCCAACTCTCCTGACCTGAACCCCATAGAGAATCTGTGGGATATTGTGAAGAGAACGTTGAGAGACTCAAGACCCAACACTCTGGATGAGCTAAAGGCCGCTATCGAAGCATCCTGGGCCTCCATAAGACCTCAGCAGTGCCACAGGCTGATTGCCTCCATGCCACGCCGCATTGAAGCAGTCATTTCTGCAAAAGGATTCCCGACCAAGTATTGAGTGCATAACACACACACCCTGTCTGAACTGTTTGTTGAACTGTGCATATAAATAAAGAGATAGGGTGTCAAAACTTTGTAGTTTGCACTGCAAAGTGGGCTACCCTTGCTGCAAGTAAAACTGACTGTATCGTTCTTGCCTCTGAGTTGACTAATTAATACCTTACAGTTTTCAACACCTTGTTGAATCTATTCCACAAAGAATTAAGGCAGTTCTGAAACCAAGAGGACATTTGTTGTTTATTACTGGTGACCTTTTCAAAAAGGAGACTACATGAATAAGAGCTGGTTTATTTAAGGCATTATCTAACCTTCCTAATAACACTGAAAGATTTTTTTAAAACAGTATTTGCATTTTGTGATAACATAGTAACAAATATACATTAAGTAGGAAAATTCTAAAAAGTCTTTTACATTTTTGTGTATTTCCTTTACTTTGCCAATATTTACTTTGTAATAGCAACATCTGTCCAGCAGATGGCAATTAAAAGCCATTTTCAACCTTATTTCTTCAGTTTACAGTGTCCAGGTGCTACTTAAGGTAACAGACTTCTGATATGTCCCTAAAAGTAATTTGTGTTTATTTTTTGTTCAAAATCAAAGGAAATTTACTGTATTACTTTATGAGTTTTTACTGTTTATTTATGCATGTAGTAACCCCAGCTGCTCAGCATGTGGCACTCTTTAAACATTATTTTTATTTTTATTTTTTATTTGACCATTATTGTCCTGATGAAGTACAAAGTGGCAAAATGATTTCAGGTTTTGCTTCTCTTTTAATGAAAATCTTCTCCACATTACTTTTCCATTTTCAGTCACATTCAGCAGCAGGCAGGACATCAGACCAACTAACCTGTAGGAGATGGAGATCGCCTGGCGGGCGTCCAAGAGGTAATGGATGTAGTTCACGTCCATCAGGAAGTCTGAACCTCGGCAGTAACCAACACTGTCTGAAACCGACAGATCTGACACAAACACACAGAATCAAGGTCAATATCTTGTTTCCTAGAAGATGTTTCTCCATGTCTCATGTTGAAAAGCCATGCTGACCTCCTCCTTTAGGCCAGTGGATGTGCTCTGAGAGTGAATGTGTGCTGTTGAGGTACACCGGGCACCAGGAGGGCATGAGAAGCAGGAAGGAGGCGGCGTTGGAGGAGTAACAGTCTCTCTGCTTCAAGGAGCAGCGCTGCTTCCTGCTCAGGTGGTTACAGGGAATCAGATACCTGAGGAGAGAACATCCATCCTGCTCAGTACTGCTCATTACTGCCCCCTATGGCCAGTCAGGAAAACATCTGCACCACAGCCAGAGGAAAACTTAACATTAAAAGTAAAAGAAATAGTGACGACAGGCTTACTGATGTTGCTCTGTGGACCTTTCAGACTGACCTGAACACCAGCTGCAGCATAACGTCTTCACAGAAGAGTCCAATAAGAGTTCTGAACAGAGCCAGAGACGCGGTTCCTAACTAAAGGCAAACAGAGAGACTTCAGAAGATTCAGAACATGAGAAACAGAGGAGTGGAGTTATACGTTTGAGTGTTGTACCTGGAAAGGCGTGTTGACCCTGCTGACCAGCGTGTCCAGGATGTGAACGTTGTCATGGTGATGCAGCAGAATGAAGGACAGGAAGGTCTGCAGGAGTGCGGGCTCAGAGATGGAGCGCAGGAACAGGTCCAGGTACGCAGTGGTGGTCATCACCTCCTCCACGGTCAGCTAAATAGACACACACACATGCACACACCAACTAGTTAGATGTGAGGGAAGACATGTTGTATATCCTGTGAGACACATGAGAGATCTCCTCCATTCTTTCAGAAGGAACACTGGAGAAGTCTAAACAAAAAACACGTAAATCTGCTTCTCGAATCTCTTTAGGAATCACTTCAACACATGCTTCAGATATTTTTCTGTTGCATTTGCTTCCTCACTATACATAGCACCCACTAGTGGTAAAACATGTCAGAGATGTGTTATCTCAGAACTTTTAATAACAAAACTCAAAAGGCAACACAGAGGCCAAAAGCTCATATACTGAGAACAGCAGGTTTTATTCTACCATACTGATGCATGTATCAGTTATCTGCAACAAAACTCCACCAATAACCTCTGAGAACCACCCTTTCTCTCTTATTCCAATAACGTTATGTTTCAGCTCTTTTCACACATAGTAAGTGGGACAAGCAAAGACCTCCCCAACACTTACACATCCTATGTGCAGAGCGTTGTGTTTTTAGCATGATGTTTTAAACGTTTAGCTTCAGACGGACTTCACCGTAGCTGGTGATTGAAGGTTAAACTGCAGGAGAGATGCCATGTGATTAAAGCTGCACATAATATCATCAATATATCATCCTTGCAATATCAGTGTGTGCAATATTAATATTGCAAAGGACAGTCTTGAGTGCAATAATTGTTGGCTTATATATTCCAATAGTTATGAACTAGCATTTTTTATGCTAATGTAATATTTATCCTGTCAGAAAGAGTCTTATGAGGTTGCCCAAAATCCTAAAGGTCACAGTGTGATGGAAGCACAGATGAGAAAGAGAGGAAAGAAGAAAATATCAGACATCTCACCTGATATTGTCATAGCAATATTTAACATTATTATCCCAATTGCAAGATTTTCTAATATCATGCAGCCCTACATATGATTATATTATTTAGTGATCGTATTTCTCTATTTTTAGCAGCAATGTTTCTAACAGTTACACTACAAAAACAGGAACATCAATGAATTTCAGAGGCTAAGTAATGACATAAATCAGTAATTTATTTATGAATTACTTATTTAGAAGCTTGTTACCTTGTGTAGAGCAGGAGCGAGAACAGGAACGAGGAAGCCGTTGTAGATGTAACTCAACAACTGGGAGCGAATGGAAGGATGGGCCACCTGAAACAGATGGATGGAGAACCTGTGACAACTGGTTTATATCATAATGGGGTCTGGGAAGAACCTAAAGAACCCAAACCTCCGGGGACATACAGATAACTCGGGGATCAAACTGTGATGCTCCTGAATATGAAGTAAGTGAGGTTTATAATTAAGATCTAGTTTACGCATTCAGTTGTAACGGTTGAGATGAAGGTTAGAGGCTTGGAAATGCACTGTGTCAGAGGAGAGTGTATATCTGCAAACTTTTCTGTGTTTCAGAGCTGGTTTGTACCTTGGTAACAGCACTGCAGAAGTCCAGCGAGTGCAGGAAATGAACAAGAGCTGGAACCTGTTAACACCAGATAAGAACAATTGATTCAGTTACACACACAATCTTCTTAAAGCTAAATTACCTCAATATATTACATTCTGTAAGGTAATTTTTTTGGATTTCTGTTAATTAATCCCACTACTTTGGTCCAGAGTTTCAAAATCCAACTATTGAAAAGATTCTCTTCGCCGTCCCCCACAGTTTACATTAAAACGTCTGTATAGATAGATTCTCTATAAACCTGGGACATATATGCTGGTATTGGCTGAACATCATTACTGTCAGCCTTACATTAACAGAAATCGCTGATGATGAGCATCCTCACCTGCTGCCAGTCTGCAGGCTCCAGACAGTGCCAGTCTTCACTATAAACCTGCAGCCTGGCTGGAAGAGACGAGTACAGACCAGACAGACCTGTGGCCAGGACCTGCAGATGCACAGAAACAGGCGAGGTAATGACTTTACGAGAAAATGAATACAACAGACAGGTGACAACTGAACGAAGAGCCTGAAACCAGACCACAGAGGTTCCAAACCAACACCCAGACTCTCCACCAGACCATTATCTTGCTTCAGAAGCAGGTTCACATGAAGATCGTCCAGGCATTTTCCTGTGTTAAAAACCAGATCTACGTTTTCAGGGATAGCAGCGTCTCCTATCAGATGGTCACAACCTAGTAAGGTTTTGAGATCTGCATCAATGCTTTCCAGCTCCATCATCAAAACAATAAGCTGGAAAATCTGTTTTTCTAGAATATTCGTGTCTCGGTGGGAAAGAAGCACCGAAGCTGATCTGCTGATCCATCCCTTAATAAGACACTTCATCGTATGTTGGTGGTTCTGTTTATTTGTGACCTCTTTGTAGTCTCAGGTCAAACCCACAGACCCAGAAAACACACACAGGCTTTTATACAGATTAAATTACCGAGCAGATTAGCAGATTTAGGGCAGATAGGAGGAAATCTGAGTTCTTAATAAGAATTATTACACTGTTTTATTTTGTACTTTAGGGAAAATGGTTCAGATAATCCTTGCACCTTCAAGAAGAGGCAAACTGTAAAGCAGATAACAGTTCTCTAAGCTTTCAAAATTGGCTCCAACTGGAAAAGTTGATTATTTAGATCAGTCTGAAGATAAAAGCCTCCACATTTTCATCATCACAAAGGTAGAAAAAACGTTTCTTTTCAGGAATACAATCATATTTCTTATTATTTTATCAAAAGATAAATACTTTTCCTTCCTTACTTGCTTGCATTCTTACCTAATTTACCAAACTTATCTGCATTCTGCAGGATTTCTCTCTAGAACACTTTCTGCTAAAAGTTGCACCAAAAAGTGAGATTAATTTCCACCAACTTTTATTTTATCAGCTGGATTTCTTTACCTCAGCTAAATAAAAGGTAATGAAGAAACCTCATGCGTAAAGCTTGTTGTTTCCACAGTTTTACTGAATGTTTGCGTTTTAGCAACAATTATAACGTTCCATTGATATATTTATATCTTTTTACACACGTCTGCAGACAGATCAGTGTTTAAAACAATCAAACACTAATGTCTGTTTATGATGTTTAATCACAAAACATTTTTTTTTACAAAATGTAGTGTCAAATAAACTACTGAAGATAGATAGAAGATGGGATGTTTCATTGTTTTATGGTTTTCCAACCTCTGGAAGTCAAAGGACATCATTTTTAAAAAGATTTCAGGTCAGCAGAAAGTTTCAAATGTGGCTTTTTCAAAACCTGTACAAATTTAATGTAGAAATGCTAAAAATAAGAATTTATTCAAATAAATGAATACATCAATAGACATCTTAACACCTTTTCCTTCCACACTTGGAAAACGTTTATGTTTCTCTTTTCAACCACATTTCCACCTTGTTCAGCTTGAATGAATCCTCATCTTTTTATGTATTTTCAATTTGCATTTTAATCAATAGTAAAATAAAGAACAAAAGAATTAAAAATGTTATGGTGTTTTGGCCTTAAACATTTAATGCGGCTTTAATAGAGTTTCAGTACTGGTTGATGTCTGAGTTCAGTTCTTCTACTTCTCTGTTACAATCCTAATGATGGTAAGACATGCTGGTTCAGCAATTTTATTCCCTCTGAGCAGAGTGACTAAAGATGTTTCTCACTATTTTTGATTCTTAACTTTTTTTAATGTCAAAACAATGTCCAGTCTTCAATTTGTATGACTAATGATTTTTTAAAAAGCCAAAACAAATTAAGATCTTCATTATTACTAACAACAAGCATCAAGGAGAACAGAAATGAAATGAGTAGACATGAAAGAAGATGTTGGTGGAGGAAGAAAAGAGAGACTCGTCATCCAGATGAGATCCAGCATCATCATTCTCGGTGGTCAACAACTGCAGCCTGGAGTCTTGTTAACAATCAGGCAACCGTCCAATCATGTGCAGCCTTGTTAATCCCCCCCCCCCTCTATGTGGACGGCACAATCCCTGGGTGATTTACTAATCTGCTCTCTTCAAAAAGATTGAGGTCAGAGTTTGGTCACATGGGTTTAAAGCTGGAAAACTCCAACACAAACATGCTCACAGGTGGCACGTGCTGAGGTGAGCTGCCTCCGGGTTTTAAATATAAACTCCCGACATCTCTATTTCCTTCTTACACAAGCTTAGAAAATGTATCAAAGCAGAAACTGGTGATAACGGCTGACAGTTTTCTTCTGCCTCTTTTCTCTTAGTTCGATCTTTTGCTAATGTTCACTGATCACTAGGTTGAATAAATCCTGGCCTTTCATTTCCTTGGCAGAATCAGAATCTGCTTCATTTGCCAAGTTTGAGCACACAAACAATAAATTGGGCTTAGGTTCCACTTGCTCTTAATGAGGACATTTTATTTTTTCAGAAATATAAAAGAGAAGTAAAAGTATATTTGTAAATTAGTATATTAAAGTGTTTTTATAAAATAGAAACACATGGTTGAATTAGTGCAAATATGCATGGTATGGATCTGGGAACTCTGTCAACTGTTCATCAGAGAAACAGCCTGGGGGAGGAAACAGTCTCTGTGGCAGCTGATGGTAGCAGACAACGCTCTGTAGTGCCACCTATGTTTAAAAGCCTTAACAGCCTGTGACCAGGATGTGTGGGGTCTGCAGAGATTTTAGCTGCCCTTTTCCTGACCCTAGAGCCAAACCACACTGAGGTGAGGTGGTGTCATCTGCAAACTTCAGGAGTTTCACCAACAGGTCTGCGGAAGTGCAGTCATCAGTGTACAGGGAGAAGAGGAGTGGGGAGAGAACACACCCCTGGGGGGCACCTTTGTGCATTAATGTGCACATTTCTGTACAAGTCTCAACCCATTCTTTCCCTTTTTTCATTGCCATTCCTTCTTGGTTTCCCCTCATTAGCCCCCTCAGTGCTTCTCTTCCTCCCTCTCCATACACATTCAGTCCCATGAGGAGGCATCATGGGCTCATTAGTTTATTACATAACTCATGATAATAAGATTACAATGCAGAGGGGAGATGAATGGGGGAAAAGCTCAGGCAACACTCTCCATTCATTTGAACAACCCTTTGATTCATGAAAATCTGTTAAATATTCACTGATCACATTCTGTTACTGGCTGTTTCTTTTTTTTTTTTTTATAAAACACAAGGAAAAACCCTTAATCCCAGGCATTCAGATCTAAATCCTTCAAGGCAAACTATATTAAGAATAACTATTTTAGCCTTTCTAACAGGGGTTTGAAGGATAAACTGGTATCTTTGGCTTGTGGAGCAAAAGTTTTCAGGCCAGAAGTATTTGGCCAATCTAATTTGGAGTGAATGCCTGAGATTATTTTGGCATGCAGAAATGACTCTGAAACAATCAGTTGTGTCCTCGGTTGCCTTGACATGAACCATGAGGACTTGGCCTATCAGTGCTGAAGGATTTTTGTATAATTATGTGTGTGTTTGTGTGTTCTGAACACTCACAGGACAGAAGTACGTGTTCTCCGCGATGTGCTGTGCAACTCGAGGCTCCGAGGCCGACAGAGACATGATGAGCAGCAGAGCATCTCGGGCCTCTTGGCCCACCAGGCCCTGTCTGAAAGACAAACAGAAACAGACTGTAGATGTTTAACACAGCAAATATTATTACATTCACGCCACACTTTTCTGTAATCTTTTCATGTGGGTTTGGCAAATCGTTCTTCCAGTTATCTGTCTTTGCAGTTTTTGTTTTACTTTGGCTGCTTTTCCCCTTCATTCCAGTCCAGTACCTGACCGTTTTTAGTGTACCTAATGATTATTCGGGTATAAAAAGCTGCCTTCACTTAGCTGATAAGGTTGCTTGTCTTATCTAAAGTAGAGATGTCTGAATCTAATAAAGAGTTCAAGGAAAGCGAACCTCTAATAAATGAATGAACAGTTAGTTGATTGTTAATATTGACTGGCCAATTTATAAAATGCCACCACTGAGTTACATTGAGCAACACCGTAAACAAGCTGTGGTTGCTCCTATGGTGCAGACGCAGCGTTGTCCAGCTGCCCCGGGTGCTCACCGATGGTGGAGGGCGTGCTCCTCTCTGACCACAGCTTACCCTTCGGCACAATGGCCTGTAATCAACTATTTTTATTAAAGGTGAAGCAGAATGTGGTCTTTGCCTCACTGGATCTGTCCGAACCCAAAATAAAGCATCTGATTACAGAACAACTTCAAACTCAGCCTTCTGCAAGCTCAATTACGCACTCAGAAGCGCCCTGCACAAATGAACAGATGGTAAATGGCCTGCATTTACACCCATTCAAACACACATTCACACACTGACAGTGGTAGACTACATAGTGAGTGGGGGTTTGAACTGGCAACCCACTGGTTACAGGATGAACCCCTACCAAATAGAACAAATAATCTTATCAGGGTCTGCCCTGATAAGATTATGACAAACCTGCAGCTGTGAATAGCTACAAGAAAGGTTGACAAACTGTAACAGTCCAGAAAAACAGGAGCAGAAGGGAAAGATTTGCAAGTGAATCATTTCAAGCACCAGAGCTTTTGTTCACTTTTCCTCTTGTTCCGCTGGGGGCAGTAGCAGCCAGCCAGTAGCACACGCAATTTCCTCATTTAAATAAGGTGGTTTGCACCTCTTTTGCATGTATTATCCATTGCACGTGCAATCTTTGAAGATCACATGCAACACGCCCACTTATTGCAATTTGTTTTGTAGAACCAAGTTAGCGCCCCTCATTTGGGATCTTTGAAGATCAGGGCCAATATGTAAGTTATGTTTTGTTAATGTTATCGTTAGGTATTCAATTAGTCAACTCAGAGGTAAGAACGATACAGTCAGAGTTACTTGCAGCAAGGGTAGCCCACTTTGCAGTGAAACTACAAAGTTTTTGACACCCTATCTCTTTATTTATATGCACAGTTCAACAGACAGTTCAGACAGGGTGTGTGTGAGACGGAAAGGAGGCTGGTTCTCACAAAGATAACAATGATCTCACACACACAGGGAGGAAGGCATAGTGCAGGTGCCTTGCAACACAAAGTTTTTACATGAGTGATAACAAGTTTTTGCACCCATCCAACAGTTATGTTCGTATAACTTATGTTTTGAACTAAAATATATTAAGAGCCAAATGATCAATGAGTCCCATCAAAACAGAGAGTACATGTGCTAATGTTAGCATAGCATTCAGCAAACTGCTCTGCATCAAACATTTGCCAGAAGAAGCAACATGTGACCTTACTGAAAACTGTAGGTACAATATGTTTAAAGACAAAAGGTCCATCCAGCCATCCACCCATCATATTCCCTGTCCTAAAAGGTCCTTTGTTATTGAATAAAGTGGAAGACAACAGCACTAATACACCATATCAGACAGTTGGAACATGTAGGGTTATTTTAGCATATGAAGGACTTGAATGTTTAATGTTGTCGTCAACAAATGAGTAATCTGAAATGACTCGGATCACTATTGAGTACAAAGAAAATCCTGATTGGGACATCTTTAGTACCTACCTGTGTGTATATGGTATAAGCAGGGAGAAGAGCAGGAAGTTGGCTGCTCCCTGGTCCTGACTGGTGTGGAAAAACAGTTCCAGCACAGAAGGATCTTTGACCAGAGCCACACAAAGCTGGTGCAGCAGCTGGATCAGCTCTGCCTCCACCACACCGCCGGTGTCTGCAGGTCAACAAATCCAGCTAACGGTTAACATCTCAGTAGCAACACATTCAGCTGGTAAAATCAACTCTTAGACTGGTAATCAATTCTGAAGGTGTTTTTAAAGAATCACGGTACTTCTAAAGGGATCCTTTATTAGGTTATATCCAAATGAAGCATAAAAAGAAAATGAGGCACAATTTAACTTTATTTCCCTTGTGATGAATAACTTGATTACCAACTGACCAGTAGCGGCTCCAGCACAGGAGGTGAGCAGCATCATGAGCGGCCGTAGAACCGGTTTGTGGTGCAGCAGAGGCTGTTTGGCCTGAGATAACAGCATCTGGTACATCCTGAGCTGCTCCAGCTTCATGTCTTCAGTGAACTGCCTCCTCAGGCTCCACAGAAACAGCCTCTCCATCACACCCTCCAGAACCACAAACTCCAGGATGGGACCCATGGCTCCTCCTGGTACCCAGTACATCATTACCAGTGAGGAGACACGGTTGCTCAACAGAGCATTGTGATGAGGAAAGTTGTTGTAACCTCCTACCTTGCCCCGCCTCTTCCTCCATCAGTAGAAACAGCATGTGCTCCACATAGTTCTGCACCGCGCTGGCCTCATCGGCAGGGATCGGACCCAGGCGGAACGTTCTAGAGCTGTTGCTGCTGTTGTCATGGTGACCTGAGAGAAAGCTAAGCGCTCTGGAGGTGCTGCGACTCGGCTCATGTTTCTCCAGAATCTTCGCCACCTTCACAGAGAAGAAAATGACAAACAGTGAAAGAACATTTACCTAAACTTTGTTAGCAAAGAAAGAAGCATATAACATGCTGTCTGAACTTGTGTTAACCTTTGACTTTAAATCTTCAGACATGGACACACACACATACACACACACACACTCTTGTGCACACAGTGCAGCAGCAGCCAGAGACCTGTTGTAAAAGCATTCAGTGTTTAGGGGCCAAAGTCTGGGTCAGAAACACACAATAACAAACCAACACCAACAACCACACTCAGACACATTTATTCATACACTCAGCCAGCTATTATGAGAAAACAGGACGAGCTGAGAGTGAGAGGCAGCAGAGATAAGTATGCATCAAAAAGGGGAGAAAAGTGATTGAGTAGATCTGATGAGCAGATAGAAATAAGAGCAGATGTGTTTATTACCTGCATCCAGTGGTTCTTAAACACAATCATGCAGGTCTCTGGGTCCACCCCTCTCAACGTGAGGGACTTCTTCCGGTTGCCACCGACAACCACCGAGGCCATCATGTTGACTGGCTGTCAGGCAGCTAAACCATTGTCCGGTTCAATGTGAGGTGGATGCTGGCTTCTGATGGGAGAACCTGGAGGCATCCCCCAGCTCCGCCGGTCCAGAGTCAACCTCTGTGTCTGGGCTCATTGAGCTTCTGCTGGCCTGCAGGGGAAGCTTCTGTAAATACAGAGTTCAAAGACACACAGCCTGGTAAGTCATCAACAACACTTAAAACATACAATGCACTATGAGAACGTGTTGGTTAAGCGGCATTGTGTGAATGGCTTAATGTCAAACCAAACCTTAAACCAAATAAATTAATGACGGAGGAACCAAGACCATTCTTCTCCATCATGGTCCATCTATTGAAAAGCAACTGCCTTTTCTTCATAAATCTCTAGGGCAAACAATATTCACTACCCCTGGATATAGTGCAGTCAGCTGTTTTAGTTTGAAACCTAAACGGTGTCACAAAACCATTTTATTAGGTGTGTTACAACATGTTTTGTTGTTCTTGTTTTTATCCAAGAATTGTATTTTTCTAAAACCATTATCTGCAGAAGTCTAGTTCTGTAAATGATCCCGAAGTTAGAAATGAAAGCTTGCAGACCTTAATGAGCTGTTGCACCTGACTGGTAGACAGTCCAAAGAGAAGCCGTCATAGACTGTGGATGATTGGATAAAGCTGGGATTCTGGGATGAATCCCGAATCTACCTCAGCTAAGGCGGTTATGCTGGAGACAATGGCGAACTGTGCAACAGAAGGTACTAATTAGTATTTTATCAGCCCATAATTATTTTCCTCCGTCCATCCATCCATCCATCAGGTCATGTCAAGTCCTCTACCCAGTGGTTCTCTCCAGCTCATTCTGGGGAACTTCCAAGGTGTTTCCAGGCTAGAAAGAATACGTTGTTCTTCCAGCCGGTTCTGGATTGTGGGATCGTGACTGGAAAACCAGAAGAAACTTTAAGAAGGCATCCTGATACAAATGCTTTAAATCCCTCAACTGACTCCTTCAATGTAAAAGAACAAAGACCCCACTCCAAGGTCCTCCTGGATGATGGAGCTCCTCGCCCTTATCTTTCAGGCTAAAGCCGACGGGGGTAGCTCATTACAGCTGCTTGTATCCAGGATCTCTTTGGGTCATGATCCATATCTCATGACCACAGGTATGGGTTGGAACATAGATAGACAAAGTCTTTCTGTTTGGCCCAGCTGTTTCTTCTCCATGAGCAGTGTTCACTTCACCACAGACCCTGAACCATCTATAATCATCTCCTGCTCCGCCCTACCATCACTGATAAACGAGACCTAAAGGTACTGGAACCTCCTTCCTTTGGTCATTAATAGCAGCTATGGCTTTATTTGATGTGAGGAACATTTAACAAAGTCAGAATGCTCAGCTGTTAAATAAAATAGTTTTGAATCATATCTCTGAACTGTTATGGACTATGAAAGGAAAACACCTGAATGAACGTCCTCCAAAATTAGTGACCAACTTTAGTAATAACTAAGACACTAAAGTTAGTTTTGCCCCCCGCATGCATGAACACGACTCATGCATCCATGTATTGTCCACATATCCCACTTTGTTTATATAGATTTCCTTCCCACCAGGCAGCTTCTGGCTTAATTCACTCCAATATGATTTTAAAATCAGCTTGCAGAGATTTGAGGCTGCAGGACTGTAATCCATCACAATGAAATGTATTTTTAGCTGTGCATGAGAAAATGACTCAACTACAACAATTTGTATTCTAATGATTAATAATATCACAAAAACACAGCATCACGTTTAATTTGTTTAGTATGTTCTATGTTTTATTTTCTATTCTCTGATTTTACTCAATTTAAAGCATGAACATCTTTCTATGTGGCTTTGATTCGGGTTTTAATGTCACTTTCAATGACTTCACATCTCTAAAACAGGAAGTGCAGGCCGTCAGTGGCAACATACAAACAGGAAAAAGTGACAGCTTGTCTAAGTCCCACCCTGGGCGTTCCGAGAAATTCCAGGAATACCCATGAAGGACTCGAAGATATCTCCCCGCCCAGCGTTCCTATCACTGTTCTGCTGCTGGAAAACACTGAGGAGCCAATGTGACGCCTTTTTTCCTGCAGGAAAGGAACGATATCTATGAAAACGTTTAGCAAATTGCAACAAAACTTAAAATAAACCCTGCCATTTGTCTTCAGATATCTGTGTGGGTTTGTCTGGGATAAACTGTTGGATTTTGCTCCTATTTCCTGTTTGACCATCACAGGATGTGTGTGTTAATGTGTGCATGTTTCTGTCTGTAGATCTCGGATCTGTGAACATTTTCTCTTAGCTCAGCTTTAGATGAGATAATTATGCAGCAATTTGTGGATGCAAAAAAAATTGTATTTGATCAAACTAAACTCTGCAGCTTTGGTCGCTTTTTGAATTAAAAAGCAATTTAATAGTTTTGTGCATAGCTTGGCATTCAAATTAGCCTTAAAAAGCATATTTACCATTTTATTTAAATGAGTGTAAAATTCATAAGAACTCAAATATTGTCTGGTGGTTGGACTACATGAATAAGGGTTAGGGTTAGCTGAAAATTGTCTAGTCAGACTCAGAAACCTCACAAACAGACCTAACTGCATTCCTGCAAGCTGAGATGGCTGCACATGTTTAGGTAAAACATGCAGCTGATGTTAGCACTTTTATAATGGCTGGTGTCTTTGGACTAAAACTGCATAAGCTAAATTCACTGAGCATTACTTGCACACACAACATGCAGATAATCCAGAAAGCAGAAGGCAAAAAGAATGAAATACCACTATGATTTAAACTTGTCTTATGTAGGATTTTTTGTATTTTCGCTGTGCTTTTGCAGGTCAGAACAAAACTGAATTTAAGACCCTGAAACTCTATCATCCTGCTGGCTTTTAAGGTTTGAATCTGATTTAAGATAAGAGTTCAGGAATGTTTCGGATCAGCCGTCGTCCTCTCAAAGATAGAAGAACCAGTGTGTGTGTTTCTGTTTCAGACAGAGATGGGGGGAGCAAGGGCATAATCTGAGATGAGACGGTGATGTTTAATCCCGAACCCGCTCTGTGTTTGTGTGTCTGTGTCAGTCAGACGATCACATGCCTTCACAAAGACCAGAGATTAAACACGCGGTCAAACACAATAAGTCTTTTCTGACCTGTTTTAATCTTTACAAGTTTAATGCTTTATGTATTTTGTTAATAAGGATGTAATCTAACTGCTAGCACAAAAACTGTGGAGGTTTATTTAACTATTTAAAGAGTTCTTGCATTATTATTGACCCTAAGCCTCTGAATTCAAGGTCTTTTCCATCACCAGTGTGTGACAACAGCTGCTTGGTTCTCATTTAAAAATCTGATAAAAACAGCTGAGGAAGCAACAGGCAAAAACCTGATCAACAGAACCTAAAGAGAACCTACATGTTGAGATCGTGTTTATCAGACTGACACAACTATATGTCATTCAGTAATTATGTCTCTGAGCAAACAAAGATCACATGTGGGGTTCCTCAAGGCTCTGTTCTCAGAGCACTTTATATTACCTTGTGTTTGAATGTGGCTAAATAAATAAACGTACCTTACCTTCACAGAGGAGAAATGGCTCACCAGAAAGTAAAGTTGTGTTATAAAGGATATTCCTGAAACTTTTAGGTTGCACTGAGCTCATGTGTCCGTAAGTTGGGTTTTAATGGACATTTGTGGTAGATTTCTTATAATTTAGGCAATACTACTTTAGTTTACAGGTTAATTTTGTTTTTGGATCAACCTTTTAAATTTAGTGACAATCACTGGTCCTGCAGGAGGTTTCTTCCTGTTAAATGAGAGTTGTTCTTCTCCACTTGCTCTGGTTCTGGATGGAAGTGAAGGTTTAATGCAATCTGATGATTTCATCATAAAAACGGCTTCTTCTTTTTTTAAATAACTGGCCCGAATCAGATTGATTCAAATGGATTAAAATGGACTCTGTTGGGTTAAATATTAACATGACTAATGTAACTAAACTCCATTGTTTGAATGTAACATGATTGTAATTGGCTTAGCTTGTTTCTGTGTCCTCAGATCACATTGTGTTGTGATTCATTGCTATATTAACAAACTGATAGGAATTAAACCCTTGAGAAATAAGCTAGTATTTGGAGTATTAAACATTACTAATAGTACTAATACAATGCCCTCTAAAAATTCATTGTAGCCCTGGTAAAGATGCTTCAAATGTCTTAAAATAACTCCTGCTTTTATTGCATTAGTCTAATTTCACTCATCAAAGTGTAATATGTTCCAAACTATGATTCAAGTACATTTATTTGCAGAGGAAACAAACCGCACACAAATTATTATAAAATCTATTAGCACCCTTAAGAGTTCTTTGTAGTATAATTTATGATTAAGGCTGTTTAGGAACATTTAATTTGTTATATAGGAGTTCCAGTTTCCCTAGGGTAAAACTTTGATGTGACACAGAGGCCCAATTTCTTTTAGCCCATTGTAAAAATAGGAAAAACACAAGAACCTGCTATCCAGGCAGGACATTTGTGTGTTAATCTTCATAAATCAGGAATTGGCCACATGAAGCTATTCACATAAAAATCTCCAAATCAGTCCACACTGACAGCTTAGAAGCTTTTTGTGGCATTTTTTGATTAGATATTTAATTACGTATTTATGGATCCAGCTGAACAAACAGCTTGTGTCTACATGGTCACATGAGAAAAATGTTAAATCAGCATCTGAAGGGACACTGTGCATAATATAAAGCCTGAGAACTTTACAGGAAATATCTCAGTTTAAGGACAGAACAAGCAACACTATGTGCTGACTTCTGTTCTTTAAAATTCAGCTGTTAATTAGCAACATTTCTTTGATCTCTTCCTAAACATTTCCATTTCCTGATTCTGGTTGGGTTTTGGACATGGTTCTGGTTGAACAGCAGTATTCAGCTGAACCCAGATCAGCACAAATCAGTTTAAAGTGTGTTCAGGTCGACGAGGGGCAATGAATCAGGAGTGTGAGCCCTGCTGCACCTCTGTATCCTGTACACATCATACAGGTACACACACACACACACACACTCACAGGACCAGCATTATTCAGCAGCAATAAACCCCTATATTATATTAAACACTTATTAAACAAACTGAAGAGATGTGATGTGATCTTGTGCTATTCCTGCTTTAGAATAATGCTGATTATTGTTATTGTGTTTTACGTTATAGCCTTAATTAATTGAAAAAGAGCGTTTCTATTGTGAGAGTTACCCGTCTTTTTTGGCCTAGTCCATATAATAATATATAATAATGCCATAACTTTTTTAACAAACAATGCAGTCTTTACCTCTTGAAACTTATTTGTCGCAGTGATTTAGTAACAGGCGTTTCTTACCTCTGTGCTCTCTCTATCTGTTGCTCCAAGTAGCTAAAAATACAGAAACGTTTCCCACAGATCGATTAAAATCCCGAAACGTCCATAAATCCGGAGGTTTGTTGGGTTTAGCTCACAGGTTCTGTTGTTTCTGAGCGCTGTGTCATTAATGAGGCGCTAAGCGGCTCAACTGTCAATCATTCTGCTCTGTCCGAGAGGTCCACTTTAGCCCCGCCCATTGTTTATATAGGCCCCACCCCGTTGGCATGCAAACCCCGCCCACTCAGGTAATGTGATTGTCTTTCACAGACTTATTTGATTTATACAATTGATTGTTTGACTTTCTCATTATTATTATTATTATTATTATTATTATTAATATCAGTAATAGTAGTAGTACTAGTAGTAGCAATCGCATATTGATTTAAACGTGAGAAATTGAATGTCATGATGTATTTAAAGTAAATGTATTGTGTGAAAATTGGTCTAAATTAGTGTTAAGATAAATGATTACTTCCAATAGGCCTAAACAACAGATCATATCAGTTTTGAAGCTGTATGAAAATGCCAGATATGACAGACAAATACATATGTATATATACAGGGGTTGGACAATGAAACTGAAACATCTGTCATTTTAGTGTGGGAGGTTTCATGGCTAAATTGGACCAGCCTGGTAGCCAGTCTTCATTGATTGCACATTGCACCAGTAAGAGCAGAGTGTGAAGGTTCAATTAGCAGGGTAAGAGCACAGTTTTGCTCAAAATATTGAAATGCACACAACATTATGGGTGACATACCAGAGTTCAAAAGAGGACAAATTGTTGGTGCACGTCTTGCTGGCGCATCTGTGACCAAGACAGCAAGTCTTTGTGATGTATCAAGAGCCACGGTATCCAGGGTAATGTCAGCATACCACCAAGAAGGACGAACCACATCCAACAGGATCAACTGTGGATGCAAGAGGAAGCTGTCTGAAAGGGATGTTCGGGTGCTAACCTGGATTGTATCCAAAAAACATAAAACCACAGCTGCCCAAATCACGGCAGAATTAAATGTGCACCTCAACTCTCCTGTTTCCACCAGAACTGTCCGTCAGGAGCTCCACAGGGTCAATATACACGGCCGGGCTGCTATAGTCAAACCTTTGGTCACTCATGCCAATGCCAAACGTCAGTTTCAATGGTGCAAGGAGCGCAAATCGTGGGCTGTGGACAATGTGAAACATGTATTGTTCTCTGATGAGTCCACCTTTACTGTTTTCCCCACATCCGGGAGAGTTACGGTGTGGAGAAGCCCCAAAGAAGCGTACCACCCAGACTGTTGAATGCCCAGAGTGAAGCATGGGGGTGGATCAGTGATGGTTTGGGCTGCTATATCATGGCATTCCCTTGGCCCAATACTTGTGCTAGATGGACGCGTCACTGCCAAGGACTACCGAACCATTCTTGAGGACCATGTGCATCCAATGATTCAAACATTGTATCCTGAAGGCGGCGCCGTGTATCAGGATGACAATGCACCAATACACACAGCAAGACTGGTGAAAGATTGGTTTGATGAACATGAAAGTGAAGTTGAACATCTCCCATGGCCTGCACAGTCACCAGATCTAAATATTATTGAGCCACTTTGGGGTGTTTTGGAGGAGCGAGTCAGGAAACGTTTTCCTCCACCAGTATCACGTAGTGACCTGGCCACTATCCTGCAAGAAGAATGGCTTAAAATCCCTCTGACCACTGTGCAGGACTTATATATGTTATTCTCAAGAGGAATTGACGCTGTATTGTCTGCATCATACTAATAAATTATTGTGGTCTAAAACCAGGTGTTTCAGTTTCATTGTCCAACTCCTGTAGGTCTGCACAGGTCACCTGAGTTTCATCCAACATTACCTTCTATCTTGTGCAAAGCAATCTTGTTTAATGTGACATAACTAATTAAATAATTCTTCATCACAATCAAGTTTTAACTATAGGAACCACCTTTAGTGACCATATAACCTTTATAATGAGAATAAAATATTTTCATTTTGGTTGCATATGGTTTAAACGGAAATAAACTATTTAAGAGTTATGCTGAACTGAATGCTGTACTAAAATAACTTATCAGTATTTTGTTAAGATATACACTCCCACCAGCCACACTCGCCAGCGATTTCTAGATTTGAAATATTTCCTTTAATGTTTTTTAACATATGATTTGTTTATTTGTTTAATTAAATCTTAATTTCATAAAGATTATTTATAACTTTTCTTGGGCTTTTACTATTGTTGTATTTTTGCCATAAATTAAATGTTAATTAAATATAATTTCTATATTTATTTGCTTCATGTTTAAGCATTTTTTTTGTATTTTTACATTTTCATGTCTAAAAAATCTACATCCATCTATGGTGTTTTTCTAATAACAAATACAATTATGCTTGTGTCTTTGATTTTAACCTTTGTAAAACATCTTCCTTTGTGTTGCATAGAAAGTTATTAAATGCCCTCTACAAATAATATTTGATTGATTGATTGATTGATTGTTTCTTTATATTAGCCATTCACAATTTTCTGTCAAACAATCCTCACCAGCCTTGTTTTTTATTTTATTCTATCTTTTTATTGATTTTATTTTTGGTATTTGTTTTGTGTAATACAGCACCATCTTGTGGCAAGATTCTAAAACTACAATTATTATCTAAATCAAACTTTGAGGAATCGGTGAACAATGTTGTACCAAACCTTGTTTTATTTTTTTTTAAATATCCGGCTAGTAACAATAATATGTGCAACTTTATTCCGTTGCTTAAATTTGTAAAAGAAAAAGGCGAAGAACATGGCGATAAGGATTTAAAATGTCCTACAAAATAAGTGGCAAGAATTTTATTTAGTTTGGATGCAGCAGCAACTTGTTTTCAGTGTATCTCAGTCTGTTTCTCTTTTGTGTTGTTAGCCATGTGATGACTTCCAGCTGCTTTAATTTTATTCCACTGCACTCAAACTGATGATAAAATGATTTCAAGCAATCAGTCCAAACAGCCCATGAACAGACGGTGGACTTCCATCTGTTACCGTATACATATTTAATATATATTGTTGTTTTGAATCCTGACCAAGCTTCGAGCTGGCAGGTCATTCATATTGCTACAGTCCTCTCAGTGTGGTTGGTTTGGATGTCCTTGAGGGCGTTTTAAGTCTCCTTTGTGTCTATTTTTAAAGTTATTTGTTTCTGTTGTTTTATTATTTGTTCTACTAAGGCTACACTGTGTGTTACTGTCTACATTTGATGTTTGAAGCACGTTGCATAAACAATTATGAACAAATCTTTTTTACATCAATACTAAAAGGGTAATTTTATTGGGTACAAACAGCATTTACCATGTTAAGAGCTAATCCACACAGGTTTAACAATAATAGATAAACTTTGTGCAAGGGGAAATATATATAATCGATGATGGAAACACTATAAGCATAAAAACATCTATTTTTCCCCTTATTCCCTTTAGCTTCCATCTCAGCCCATCCTTTGCCTCCTCTTCTACCACATCAACCATGTTCTTCACTAAATCCATGAACCTGCTCTGTGATCTCTCCTAAGGTGTCCCTCATATCTTGCTGCTCTACATCTTTTGCTCTATATGTCCACTGTCCCTCCGATAATACATGTCCTAATGATCTAAGCCTCACCTCTCTAACTTACCCCACAGACTGCTCTAACTTTCTTCAATTATTGGTTTAAGAGTTTGTAGCATAAGTGACTTTTGTTCACAGTAATCAGACAGTAAATATGCAGACGTAAAGGGGGAAACACATGCAGGAAGAGGTCATAAGGTTGGGAAACGAATTTAGGATGATACTCGCTCTACTGCTACGCCACTCGCCACCCTAAGTCCCAACTTCCTGCTCCCAGCATCTGATCATCTTAGGCTTCAGCTCCTTTCTTTTCTCAGTGACACCGTCGCTACATTATGTCAAAACAGGTCTCAGTATCATCTTGTAAAGCTTCCCGTTCTCTCCTTCAGCCATCCTTCTGTTACAGATCTCTCCTGGCACTCATCTCCATCTACTCTACCCTGCCGGTTCTAGCTTCTTCACCTCTCTTGTACCATGTTATCCAATCTGTTGGTAATGTATATTTACTTTTTAATCATGTCTCACAATCTAGTAAAAGGGTTAACAGTTCTGAAAAAGGGGCCGTGTCTCCAAGAAAGGCCTGTTTTCATTTACAAAGCATAATCAAAATCAAAAACCTATTTTCTCAGACTGATACTAAGAAAACAATCCATTGAATTGTCACTAAAGCTTTTTGAAATGTGTCATTAATTAAAAGGTTTTTCAAAAATGAAGGTTAAATTCAGTTAATATTGAAGTACTTTGGGAAAAACAGATAACTGTGTTCTAATTTCGTGTATAATAAAATATGTTTGACATTTTCTTAAAATAAAAAAAGCAGTATTAAAAAAGTGTGCATCAAGAATAAATGTGCTCTATTGTTTCCAGATACTGAGCTTAAACTAATTTGAATTTTAATAAAGATTTTAAAGAATTTACAAAAAAAAAACGAGTTATACAGAGGAAAATATTAAAAGTCATAATTACACATCTCTGTTGTAGTTGTATTTTTTGCTGCTTGCATTTGTGGCGTTACATTTCATACAGCAAATAAATCTGACCAAATAATGAACATTTTGTTTTTATTGACTGAAAGCACAACAAATCAAACATGGCCGCTGCTTCCAAACTCTGCAGATTTTATAATGAAATGCTGACCAACCCTGAGTTCATTTACAGCCGTCATTCTTTATCCAGGAGGATATTTATTTAGTCACGAATGTAAAATGACTAATTCTTATTAACCTTTTGAATTTAGTACGAGCACACTAGACGGCTAATTATGTTTCGCAGAATAATTTAAATTAAATGTTAGGACACTGCTGTTTCTGCTGGGTAAACTGAAATGTTGCTTTGGGCCCCATCAAACCTAGGATCGCCTCTGCAGCTAATTATCATTTTCGCTCATCTCCATTTTTTTTTTTTTTTTCAGTTGGTGACGTCACGTTGCCGGAGCTCGTGCGGCTCCGTGTCAGGAGCTCGCGGGGAAACAGGGAAGCTTGTAGAAAGTCTTCAGACGAAACGGGATTTCAGAGCCAGTTTCCACCGGACACCCGCGGCGGTTTTTACACAGTTTTACCCGTGAACGACCTCCGGACTCCGGGGGAGACGTTTTCGAGCTGAAAAGTTACCCGTGCTTAGGTGAACTCGTCCCGGGTTGCGGTGGATGTTAAGCGACGAAGAAGCGGAGGAAAACGGGAGGGGAGATGAAAACATCGCTGCGGTTTCTGTGCTGAACCGGGGCTCAGTTTCCACCCGGACACGCAGAAGGGCAAAAGCAAGAGGCAAAGAGGGGTTTAAACATGGCAGAGGCTCGGTCGGAGGAAGAGGAGGAAAACCTGAGGAGAGACACCCGGGAACAAGTGGTCCGACGACAGCCGAACAGCTCCGGAGGTAAACAGAGCAGAAAAAGGCTCATATTACGGGTCTGTTTCAAACTCTATGCACCTGCTGACATCTCAGTGTATTCATACGTGTGGGAAAAACACGCTGTCATGGCTAAATGGGATTTATTACACAGGAAGAATAACTTTACCCTATAACTAGTCTCCATAACAACACATTTTCATTAACTCAATTAAAGTGCACTGTCTCTTTAAAGGTGCGGCAGTATTGTTCCCAGCTTCAAATGAACCCTGCTGTGATATTTGAAGTATTCTTGTGAAATACTTTACTGTGAGGTATTTATTATCAGTACATACTGATTAAAGTGACCTTCCTCTCCTCTTCAGCCAAAGTATCAACTTTAAACACCACCTTGTCTAATCTTAAAATCAACCTACACTCAGTAGACTCATTAAATATAGTATTTAAAATGTTTTATTTGACTTCTAAGCCTCCGTAAAGTTTCCTGTAAAGCTTTATGTTTAGGCTAACTACTGATGCAGATTAATTAAGTTAGGTTTGTTAGCAATGCTGGAGCACCTTCTGATAAGATTAAGGTTGTTTGTGAACAATTAAGACATTTTACATCAAAATGTGTTAAATGTTGTAATCCAAATTAGGGTTGAAGCAATTAATCTTATTAATCGATTATTTAGTAATCAAATAATCGTTAGTTGCAGTATACAAACCCTGAAACATGCGATTTGCTGAAAGAACAACCCGCTCAGAGCGATAATTAGGCCAGAAATATTTAGATTTTGCATTTAAGATGAAAAACCTTCTTTGTCTGTAAATATCTTCTATCCAGAACTAATCTAGTGGCATAACTGTAGCTTCGTCTGGTTCAAATCCTGTAAAAATCTCCTATCAAGCAGCTGTTGCTCTCTGATTATTCAAAAATAGTAATCAGCAGATTAATAGAAAACATATTGAAGTAAACGATCTAAGTGATGTTTGATTATTGTTTGGTCCTAGTAGCTAGAAGAAATGACAATAATCTTTTTATTCAGCCAAAAGATCACATTTTGTTTCCATAGAAAGTGTTTCCACCATTGAAAAAACACCCAGCAATTTTGTTTCTCCTTCTGAAACTAAGATAAAAACAGTTTTATGGTTCTGATGGAAAGGTTCTTGTGGGGCTGATGAAGTATGAACTCATGCATCAGATCAGCGTCTTCAGGTAAATCAGACACACCCGAACAGTAACTGCATTTTTATTCTCATCAGGATTAAAAATATTAAAAATAAATGATATCTGCTGTATGTTTACTTTATGTTTTCATCAGAGAGCTTCTTAAAACTTCAGCCCACAAATAACAAGGTTTTATTTTAAGGGGACAGAGTGTTATTTTGACTAATTAATCGACTGGTTGCCAGACAGCAGCCGGCAACTCGTTGATAGCAACAGAACTACTGTAAAACTTTATGCTCAGACCTGGAATAGTTGGTTCATTTACAGTATTTTTATTCACCCAGTTGTTGGTAAGTGCTTTAATCGATTGAGAAAAATGATATTTGATTGTAGGTTCCTCTTCTTTATCCTCTAAAGGATCTTATTTGTAAACCCTGGAGTCCTGGCTGGACAGATACGCAGTTCTAACATGTTAGCTTAGAGTTTCTTGCTATTTTTGTGAGATGACATGACCTGAAGGATCACTCTGGTATCACTGAAGGAAAACATCCAACAGGATTATCAATGATAACACGCCACAAATCTGTTGTGAAGATTAAAGTTTGAACTTAGCTGCTTACGCTTTGCACTCAGTGACTCAGCGAGACAAGTGTGGGCAATCCATGCGGTGTCAGAGTGGGCGTGGATTGCCTCGACCCCAAGCCATAAACCTTCAAGCCAACTTTCAGTTGCATCGCTGCTCGGTCCAAAGTTCGCAGAAACCAAACTCAGGGAAGGCCTGCTCCTCCGTGACTAACCGCCATTTGATTCTCCACATATCTCCTCATTTGCCAGAATATTTTTGGTTCATTTATCAAAACAGAAAGCAGTCATTTTACACCTTTACCTGTTCGTGACTGTTCTTTGTTACTGTGTGAGTAATGCAGGTGTAATCCCATATAAACCTAGCAGATGATGCCTGTACTTGTTCCCTGCGGTTAAGGTGGCTGTAAATGTAGAAAAACTGCAACCTGCTGCACATCTAAGCAGGTTTTTAAACAGTTATCCTCCTCAGTAGCACCAGTTTTATGTCGTAATTGTTTTGCTTCCCCTTGAGGTTATTTAAATTCTCTTGGTTTAGACGTCAACAACTTTTGCCGGATTTGAAGTGTTGTGGTTGCAGCTTTAATCATCACAAGCCAGCCAGATGCCACAACGTTGCTATTTTCAGTTGTTTTTAACAGAGAAATTATAACTTACTAAAAGATGGTAGCTGTGGATTCCTTTATAGAAAGTCACAGTTTTAGATTTTCCTTTTTAGCCCCAAATTCACAGCCTTGGATTTTACTCTCACTTTCTTATTTAGAAAGTTTATTTTCACATGTCTGCTTCTAATTTTATTTAAAAAAATATTGTTTCCTGCCAGACTCCCAGATTCTATCAACCTTTTAACATCAGGAGATATTAACGTCTGGATGTCTCATCTACAGTTAGGCAAAGGTCGGTGATGAACAAAAGATGGAAACATTCAAACAGAAAATAAAGAAGTGAAGGAACCAAGCAATGCGCCACATTAGAGCGGAGTATTTTCAAGCAGATTAATGAAGTTAAACAGGAAGAGGAAAAAGCTCATTTAGATTAGATTGGACTAGACTGGATAGTCCAGTAGCTTCATTTGAATTTTACCAGCTAATTTTACTGGATTTTAGGGAAAAAACACAGTTTCAGTCAGCCAAAGTCAATAAGGATCCACTTCATCCTATTTAGAACGATAAAAAGCAAACTAAAACGTGGGTTAAGTTCAAATAAGCACCAGACTTGACTGTTCCTGGGATTTTCCTCAGGTTTACTGCTGTAATGCTTCCCTATAATATAACAGGGTTAAATTACAGAGTTTAAACCGAGTCAGACCTCATGAATAAACGAAGGTCCGTGTCTGACCTCCTTCACAGAGAGAAAGACCAAATATAAACGGAGCAAACTATTTACAACCAGTGGTTTACTTTTAGCTGTTGCTTGTTTAGGCTGTTAATGTTAAACTGCCGACCTCTTTCAGCAGGACAGGACCTGGTGCAGGTTTAAAGCTAATTCAGATGCTAATCAGCCTGGCCAGCGACGGCTTGGATGGTACATTTCCTGCCTCATGCAGACAGACCCTGTCTGTCTGTAATATAATATCAGTCCAGGTGGTTTTAGGGTTGCATCTCTTTCTGTTTACTGTGAAGTTTGTGAAGGGGCCGTGCTATAGTCGCACAGAGGTTTTTCTTTTCACTAGATGGTTTTATTTCTTCTTCTCAAGTTGAAATCTTCCTAATTCAAGTTTTATGGCAGCATTGCTGCATGTTTAATGTATGTTTATCTTTATTTATTTATCCCTGGATAGGTTTCTGTTCTTAACTTGGTTTCACCGAATCCTTCCTTGTTCCTTTCCGAGGGTTACTACCACTTTGACGCTAGTTTTAATCGTTAACCCGTGTTTGTCAACCAAAGCAAAACATTCATTATAAAACCAGCAAATACTTTCAGGTTTCAGGTGGGTAATGTGTCTGAACGTTTATAATAAACCCGCTTTATTTTTTAGCAGTGTTACAGTTTGATGTTGACATATTTAATTAAATGCTGTGACTTTTGTGCATTTATGTTGTCGACTATATTTGTCAAACGCTCTCAATGTTGACATTATAACAGCCGTTATATATTATATTATAACAGCTCTGCTGCTGCATATCCTGGATAACATAACAGGACGGATGTTGGACCTTCAGTACAGGAAGTAAACAAACGTAGATGACAACCAGAACGGAGACCCGTACCTCATTAATACACTTATGTCCCCTGTGGTGGACCAGACTTAAACAAGGACAAAAGTTGTTCAAAAACTGGAAAAACTTCAATTTAATACTGTCAAAAATAGTTAACAAAAGGTCAACTTCAATACAAAAATATCTCAGATAATAAATGACAGGAGTTTAGGCCCAACTCAGCTGAGGTCAACTGAACAGCAACAAAACTCAAAACAAAACTGACCTCCAGACCAAAAAACAAAAACTACTTAAATAGGGGTGGAATAACCTAGACTTACCACAACATAAAAAGAACAACAAATGGAAAACAATACATACAAACTAATTAACAAACATAAATGACACAAATTAATCTTTAACTTAACACAAATAAGTGAATATTAAAGTGACAAAATAACAACTTTATCAAGTTAAGAAGTGAAGTCCCCTCCTCAGTCTTTTGGAATAATGATATCTTCCTGATTTCCACCTCCAGATGGTTTGCGTTTGCAGAACCTCAAAGAAAAAAAACCAAGTATAAGTAAACCATTCAGACAAATCTTAACTAAAGTGTGCACCCATTAGAAAATAAAATAACTTAAACTTATGTAGAGTGTCATCTGAAACTAATAAATGTAAAACAATGAAACATTACTAACACTTTGTGGTGGTGGTAGAAGCATCCACCACATCCCTCAACTAGATGAGAAGGAATGTCCCTTTGGCTCCGATGGTTTTCTGCTGGCTGGTGATGTTGCACCTGGTTTGTAGACCAGTTTTGTTCACGCAAACAAGTTTGTACCTGTTTTTAATACATGCAAACTGTTGAAGATCAGGGCCTAAATGTTCACCTTTAATTATAACATTTTGGATAATGAATCATGAGCTGGAATGTCTGATGTTTTGCCAAGAATCCACGTACCCTCGTTCTCCCAGCTCTCTGATAGATCAGAGCTGCTCTGAAGCAGCTGAAGATATCTCACTATGATCGAGTTTTCAGGGCTACAGGAAGCACCGGAAAACAAAGATATGAGGAATTACCTTTTAGAGCTGCTACAATAAGAACATTAATCAGGAACTATTTTTCTAATCTGTCTTTTTGACCTTTTAAATATAAAAAAACAGAGAAAAGTCCAGCATGTTTACAGTCTTATTAAACAAATAATTATGCTTTATCCACTACAAGGTCAACATATGAACCAAAATATCATTCCCAGATTACTTGATCATGGGAATGAAATTCAATCTCCATTTTTACTGGTTTTATTGGGACAGAAGACCGCCTGCTTTAGTTCCTCCACTGGTGTTTCCGAGAAAGACCTTAAAGCCAGAACAGAACCAGAACGAATCTGAGATTTATAAACTGATCATGAATCTTACTTTAATTTTCTTAACTCTGGTGGTCAGAACCGTCCCTGTAGGCTTGTTTTCTTCAGCTGTTTGGAGCATGCAGCGATTCCCCTCCCCCACCTGTTGCTGTGCCATGCCAGTCAGCTGTCTCACGGAAAGCTTCGTCTTTTCTTTCTCTTAGAAGGAAACCAGTTTATTCAGTGGAAACTAAAGGACTACTTTACCTAAAACTGTTACTAAATTTAGTGGGTTTTTATTCCTAGTTTGTTTTAAGTCTGTGTAAAAAAAATAAATCTAAATGACCGCTGCATGTTGCTTACATTATTTAAATTTTAGCAGCAGTAGAAATGGATGTTGTAGACTTAGCTTTGCTCTTTTAAATTTAAGTAGTTGGGTCATTTTATGCATTTTTGTGTTAATATCATGAAACGGTTGTATTTTTCCTCAAGTTTATCCTATAAAATGAAGAAGACAAGAGAACATACCATTTAAGTCATGTAGATGTATGTTGATCTTTTAAGTGAGGAAATGGGTACGAGAAAAGCTACTGGTCTAAACCTGCTGGTATTTACAGTCAGAGCACTAATTAACTGGATCTGTGATGGTCTCCACATTCTTACAAGTAACATTCAATAACTTGTGTTTCTCAGACTCTGAGCTTAATTATTTTCTTTAGCTTACATCGTTACATTTTTAAATCAGTGCTTTTATTTCTTCCCTCTCAGACAATATGTCGCAACACAATGAAAGATTAATAATAACATTGACTGGTTGTCTGCCGAGCAGATGATAAATAACGTGATTGTCAGCAGAGTTGTGGCTCGGCTCTCAGAGGGTCTACGTCAATCTGTTATTCATTTTTCTGGCATCTGGACTCTTTTTTTTTTTTTTTTTTTTTTTTAAAGGCAGGAGGTTGTTATTGTTGTTTCGACTCAGGCAAAGGAAGCTTAATGAAACCTTGCAATCGACCATCTCAAGTTAAGCCAGAGCTCCTTTTCTCACCGACGTTATCAGAAACATGTTGGATGTTGGTGACACGTTGAACTGGCTCTAAATGTTGAACACTTTTCACACAGATGCTCGTCTTGGTGTCCAACGGGTGAGAAAAGTCACATGGGAGGGCTTCAGTTTGTTGATTGTGTAGGAAAATGTATCTAGTAGTAGACTTATTAATAGGAAGCTTTAAGTTTGCTCTGTTTTCATCTGATAGAGCAGTTTTTATCAACAAGTTTGCATCTTAAATATCAGTATTTTACTTTTTTGTCCTGAGGTTCTTGTGTTTAACAAGGTTTCTTCAAACCTGAAAGCCTCCACTGACTTGCAGAGATATTAACCTTTTGCTTGGTTTCTTTTTCTGGGGAAAAAACATTCCATCTTTTTACTTTAACCCTTGACCTCTGAACTCTTCCTGATGACGAGTGCAGAGTAAAATGTGCTGCGTTGGTCATCTGCGTGTGTGAACGCAGCTCCAGCACCAAGCTAAGACAAACATCTGGAAATGTTAAAACACTGGTGACTCCTGCAGAATCCTGCTGCAGCCAATCACAGCCTCACTTCCTGGAAGCTCTCGGCCAATCGGGGAGCCAGCTGGAGCTGATGGGTGGTCCGCTTAAGAGTTTCAGACACTGAGAAAGTAGAGAAGAAGCAGACAGAAGAGTGAGGAGATTCATTTTCAAGTTTTAAACCCGCAGAACAAACAGAAAACTAAGAAATAAAATCCTTTCAGATGAGCAAATGTTCAGTTCTTTAAGGTTCTGGAGCAAATCAAGCTGACCTGGTTTACAGTTTGGACTGTGAAGAAGAGGAGGGGAAAGGAGGTAGGAAATGGAAAAATTCATATCCACACAGGAAAATCTTTTCCTCTCTAGTTGTTTTGTGAAAGTTTGAACATGTGATTGAAGGAGCTTCAGCTGAAACGTGTAATCTGTTCTTCGTTTCCGTTTTTCTTGGTTGATGCTAGTTTTGATGAGCGGACAGATAAACATCTATCTGAGGGATGGGACTGACTCTTCCTCTCATTGTCTAGCTGGGCTTTTAGCGATGGGATTAAGCTCTTCTCTGTTTGTCAGCTGGGAATGGAAGACGGCTTCTTGCTGATCATGTCTGTCTTTAACTCATCCCAGGTTTAGTTGTGGATTTATTCACAGAAATACAGTGAAAAGTTCAGTGCCATTTTCCACAAAATGACGGCTTAATCAAAGTTTGTTCAGTATTTTCCTGTTGCTGCCTCATCCTGTTACCCCAGGAAACCTTTAAATAAGACTTTCCTTTGTTTGCGAGCAAAAATCGCAAGTCATCAAGAAAACTGGTGGAGAAGTGGTGGTTTATGAAGGAAAGGAACGGAAAAAAGGTGGTGCCTGTGTTGAAAGTTCAACAATAAGTAGGCAGATAAAAACAGTGATTCATCTTGTGTTCAAAAGGTTTAGATGAGCTCATCGCTTTTCTTTCTGTTCATGTTCGCTACAAAGATACCAGAATAAACAAGAATCCATGAATCTGTCGACCTTCCTGTACAGATGTATCTACTTCCTGCACACATGAACTAACTGGATGAATCAAAAGTAGCAAGAAACACTCAGCATGTAGAGTAACACGGTTGTTTGGGTACAAAATGATCCAGGCTTGGTCCTCCCACAGTTCACAGGTCAGAGCCCGGTGTAGGGGAGTTTTTCTTTCCCTGCTTCGTGCAAATCATAATATTTATCCTTAGAGATACTCTGAGTATTTGGTTAATGACCAGATTGGGCCGTTTTCCACCTCACCAGCTGTCCGGAACATCAACAGTCCGATCTTTTTCCGATCAGTGATTGGTAAGGACACCAACAGTCTTCAGTGTGGAAGCTGTTACCGAGCGGAGAATCTTAAAGTCGACTATATTTAGTAGAAGTGAGCCGGTTCTGGTCACTTGGCTCCGTTTTGATCACTGTTTGGGTGCAAAAAGGTGTCATATGGTCAACTGGTCAACAATTACGGTCAATAGGACGTATGAAAAATGTCTGGAAAATAAAATAGATTTAAATTAAATTGTACATGAGACTTCCCTGTTTTGATTTACCTCCAGAAATCCTTTACATCCTGGATAAATAGACTGCTGATATCAGAAAATAGAAGTAGGAAGAGAAGAAATGGTACAAATACAGACTAATCACTGATTTATCTGTTTTTCCTGGTTTATCCCTAACGTTTTGCTTTGTTACAAAAGGAGAGTTATTTTATTTCCGATCTGCCATATGTTTGTTACATATTATTGTCTTCTGCGGTTGTATTCTGTGGGATAACACAAAATAAAAGCTGCTGGTGTCTTTTTTTCTATTTTTAGAGCTGTTACATTATATCCAGATTAAATACATGAAATGACTGTCATGATAAAATCAATATGAGCAACAAAACAACCCAGCCTGCCTGGATGCTGCATCGATGCTACATGTAAGCTGTGTTTCTACACCACGCTGCTTCCTAACAACACATTTGACCAGTTAGATTGAATTTAGCTGACTTTGACACACACACACACACACACACACACACGATATAATTTACAGACCTTACTAAAGCTCACAGAGTGAAGAGAACATCCTGATTATAGGGACAGAAGAGGGTTGGGTCGTGGGAGACGTTACTTCATTGCAGTCGGTATTGTTACCATATTCAGACTGCGTGTTTTCCTAATAATGTGAAGCTCTTTTTTTTTTTTTGTCAGGTTAGCTGCTAAATGTTTCAGTTTACAGATACAATAAATTCAATCTACTATTCGGCTTCTCCTCAGGTCGCCCTGACAGACGCAAGCCAGAACAACGCCACAGGTAGGAGGTTTCTCTTTCCCTCATCTCTGCCTGTCAGGTTGAGCAGCGGCCACCAGGAAGGGCGCTCTCATTTCTCCCCCCGTGTAGGAGACAGCTTGGTTCAATCAGTGGTATTTGATGTCGAATCCAGGTGAAAGGTTTTGGATCTCCGCTTCCTGACGGTTGTTTTAAGTGAGTTTGGATTATCTGGCTGAGCAGAACAAACGAGAAACGTCTTCAGATGTTCAGGAAACATTTGCATGCAGTTAACTGCAGCTCAGACATTTCTTCTGTTTCCTTGCAGACTTCCAAGTTTAACTTTTCTCCCCTTTGGTCATTACACTCTCCTGAAAGTATTTAGTCTGTTGGCTGGTTGGCATAGCGACCTGTAAAAGTCAGCGAGCCCCCCCCCCCCCGAGTTTATTCATTAAAAACAGGGGAACCTGATCCATGATTCGGGTTTGAATCATTTAAACCGCTCTGGTTCTGCCGGTGCCACGTTAGGTTTTACATGTTAATTAAGTTACCTACAAATTATCAGAGGCTTGTGCCGCAGTAATTACTTTCAGCTCCTGACCTTTAGCAAAACACATGTTTAAAAGTGGAAAACAAAGGCAGCTTTGAATGCAGTCCCTTAAATCCCCCACAGAGGATGACTCAGAACTGTAAACCACATCATAAACCAACCAGAGAGGTTGGAAACCATTATTTATATGATCTTAGAGAAGAAGGATAACATTCAGAAATAAATCCTTATTAAGAGCCTTCTTTTAAAGTCTGGATGTATTGCAGGTTTCTTGCTGTTAAAAAGGAGTTATCGTTTCCTTCTATGACGGCTTTGTCCCGATAGCTTTATATGGTTAGCTCATTTTAATTTACTGTATAATAATGATGCTCATCTTGGACTGTAGGTTGGATCTAAATATGACAACATTATTGGAATGTATTTCATTGAATTTGATTATATTGAATTGGGACAGCATGGTTCTTATATAACTGAATTTAAATTAGATGGTTTGTTTTTATAAAGTGCCTGGAGACGACATCTGCTGTAATTTAAAGCTAAATACATAAAGAGGAATTTGAGTATCATAAAAAAAAAAATGACTCAACTATCTGTGTTACTATCAAACAGTGCAGTTAGATGCAGTTTATTATTCAAAGTAGTTAAAAAGTTTTCTATCTAAGGAAAACCCAGCAGATTGCATCCAGTTGGTGACTTGCAGCATTCACTCCTCCTGGATGAGCATGAAGAAACAGTGGATTAGGTTAGACCTGCAGCAGGTTTTTTGTTGCTGAGTACGACTGTCGTGGTTTTAATGAATGCGTTCATTAAACATCTTGTTCTCTTCACACAGTAAACTTTATGGATAAAATAAGCCTCCCTTTTACATTTTATTCCCTCATCTTCAGTAGATTCCGACACCATTTTTCTGTGTTTTTTGCTGAATGACAAAACTTGCACCTGCAACCTACATTTCTGTGCAACAGAGACAAACCGGTTGACATTGAACAATGCAGTATCTAAATCTGATGCACATTTTAAGGATATAATCTTAATTTGATCTAATTGGCTTCATAAGGTTCACTGTCCAACATCCAGCTGTTATTTATCAGAACCGTCGTTTTCCTGAGCCTCTCCAGACACCAGCTCAACTAACGGGTTTCTGTTCACTTATTTGTTCATTCTAGCTTGTTCTAAAGACTTCTCCACCATTGAAGTTTAGTCAGCTGCTCGTCCTCCTCATTCCCAGGATTCTCCAGCATCTCCCTCAGAGAGACTCATGTTTTGGTAACTAGGACAGAAGTTTTCTGAACAACTGGGCTGTTAAAGTGCAAAACTGGTTTTGTTTTAAAATACTGACGACCCCCCCACCCCTGCATTTCTATCGGCCTGAACTGCTCTGCTGTCAGTCAGATAAACTCACACCCAGCCATGATGTAATGGAGCAGAAATAATCCAGCATGCCTGAGCAAACTAACTGAAACTTCAGAGGAAGTCATTTAATACATGTTTCATTTCAGTGGCTTCATCCGTAAGCTATTTATTTAAACAGGAACACAACATGGGTTGTTTTTCCATCAGAGTATCAATGAGTTATTTGTCTGTTAATAGGAAACTCTCCAAGAAAAACGTTTGGACCCAAACACTGAAAGACAACAGAGTTATAGGAATATTTTCCAATAAAAACCAACAGCTTTGGCTTTGTTTTTGACTTTCCTCTGATCCTGGAGCTCCTGGAGGATGACGGACGTCTGACTTTAGCAACGCGGTCCAGGAAAAGTGTTTTTGTTCTGTGTTTACAGAAAGTCTTAACAAACCCGATGTTAATCCCGGGCGAATCTTTGGCTTCTCACTACCTGGTAGCAGTTTGTGCAGAGATCAAGGTTTCATGTTTTTAATGTTGATTCTTTGAGATAAAGCTTTGAATCTATTTATTCATGTCATTTTAAATACTTTGTGCACTTTTCTGCTCTATCGCATCATGATTATTTAATGTCTGGAGACCCAGCAGGGGTTTACCTTCATGGTCATTCATTCATGCTTCCTTTGTTCCTAAATATGAAGAGATTATTCGTTTTTGCATAGACGAATGTTGAAGCATTTGTTGTTTAACTTGCACCATATTAGCTCTGCGTGGACATAATTGTCATAACAAAATAACTTTCGTAAATTCTCAATACTGAAGATATCAGCATTATTTACCGCTGAAAAGCATGAAGAGTGTTTTAAAAGGTGAAAGACAAAGAAGAGTTGTGAAATAGTGATGTTTTCTGTCTCCTCTCTCTGCAGCCAAGGTCCTCTCTCCTCCATCCGAGCCGTCATCAAGAGAAGTAGGTGACAACCTCTCTATGACCTATGTTCAGTAGAAACATCAGCACAAGCAGCCTTTAATCCACATTTACTCAAGTTGAATACCATCAACCAGAAGAAAATCTTAGCGGTTCATTGATGGGTTTTTATTCCAGCAGAAAAAAGAAGGAATTATACCATTTACCAAATATATTCCAAAGCATCTGTCCCCATCGTTTTATCTGAGCTTTTTGAGCTCGAACTAAGGTTCAATAAAGTCCATGTCTATGGACCCATCCTCTCACATGGCTCTAGAATACAGACCCATATATATGGGTTTTTAGTATCTGAAATGCTCCACATGTTCTGCTTCTGCAAAGTTAAATCTGTTTCAAGAGGTCAAAGTTTCTTAGCTGGATCATCCAATCGACGGCTCCCACACATCTGATTTCATATTTTGATGTTCTAGCAGAGCTTTAAATACGGCTGTTTGGACCTGAATGAAACGTCAGGATTACAGATCCTGACATAAGGAGCTAATAAAAGGAAAACAAGCTTCTTGCATTTATTGCAAAGGTGTAGAGGCTTGTCGTATTTAAGTGTATTACTTGGAGTTTAGGTCCAAAGGTTTCTGGCACAACTTCACCTGCTTCCCAGGTGCATGAAGACGGATAAAGATCTGATGAGCTGGAGGCTCCAGCAACGCCTGAAATACTGAGGAAACTCATTTCTTAGCAGACCTCCAGTTTAAAACAGTAAAAACATCAGTTTAAAATTAAACTCTATAACATTTTAACGGCATAAAAAAAATAACCCATTAAATGTGACTTCTGGTTCTGTTCATAGAAGCATTGTTCTGCTAACTTTCGAGACATTGGTCCATGCTTTGAAACATGGCTCAGGTTCAGCATGTGAAGCTACAGATAATTACATAACGATACGTTTTAGATAACTAACCTCATATTCTTTCAGCTCTACTGTCTGCTTTCATTTCATGTTGTCTGCTTGTGTTTTTTCTCTCGTCAGCTTCGAGGTCCTCGGTCTTAGAGACACCCAGAGACCGGGACCGAGACCGGGACCGGAGGTAGAACCGTTGGATCATTTGATCTCAGCTGAAATAAATGCAGTGAAGCCAGTGTCCTCCAGCACATGTCGGCTAAATTATAGCTGTTGATTTGAATGCATTTCTGTCTGAATGTGCTGAAAGGTTGGCAATAAATAACTATTTACGCAAGAGCACGATTCAGTTTGCAACAAACATGTTTTATAATAAAACGGGTTTGAGCAGAACTTTAAACATACGAAGTTCATTTTGTCTTCAGAGAGATGCAGTTGTCCAAAAATGATGATTTTATTTTAAAATAGTTTCTCTTTTGTTTGACTCAACAAACAGCAAGTTGTTAATTATAACAAAGATTACATATTTCTTATTGATAACCTTGATGAATAGATGTTAGTAACTATAAGAACAAAATACTTTCCACATCGTGAATGGAAGAAAAGATTTCATTTATGATTCCTGGGGCTTCATTTGATTAGTTATTAGGAACTAATTGGATTTGATTGGTACGTCTCAACAGTCTTCTCCTCATTTTCTCTTTATGACTTCCTGTTTGTCGGTTGCTAGGCGACCAGAGATCACCATCTTGGCAGCAGAACCGCTGCCCTCCACCTCCTGGTTTCCAGGAGCCGTTGGAGGAATCCCACCTCCGCCTCCTCCACCCGCACATATCTGGGGATCCACAATCGCTCCGTCTGTTCAGGTGAGGTCCCATTTTAACAGGATGTTATACCTTAAAACTTTAATGTTCATTTCTTCCTATTAATAGGACATTTAGCAGCAGATGTACAACTATTATATACGTGCATACTTTGTGTTCTGTGTTTACCTGCCTGGCAACCTAACTTTAAAGTTTGTTTCCTTCCTCAGCCTCCTCCCTCCTACGAGGAGGTGATCCGAGAGAAAACACAGGAGCAGGTTCTCCTTCCTTCTGCTTCCTCCTCTTCCTCCTCACCTCTGGTTTTTAGAACAACCATCGCCACGCAGACTGAGCCAGGATCTGCTCCTGATCCTCAGGAGACTCGTGGTAAACTAGGAACCTGATAGGACCGTGTTATAAATGTGCTTTTATGTTTAAATGTTTCATATTTGTTTCTGTTCTCAGAAAGAAGAGCAGCGAGACCCCCACGGCCGCCTCCCCCGAGACCATCGAATGTTGACTTCAACATCACCTCCAGCCAGTCAACTGTTAGCTCTTCGGAGACGAGCAGCGTCGCTACAAACACACGTCCTGACCCGTTAACACACACCTCCACACACACCCAGTGCTCCTCGTTCCTCGGTGACCAGCATTTACCTTCAACATCAACCTGTGGGGCTCAAACCGACCAGTGTTTGCCTGCTGCGGAACAGGCTCCTCCTCCTGACACATCCCCACATGTCCTGTTGGAGCGTCCCAGGCCACGCCCTCGTACTAGGCTAGGTCGCCAGCCAGTAAACAACGAGGTTAAAGTTCAGACTCTGGTGAAACTGCGCGAGGACGGTTTGGCCACGTTAACTGCCCGGGCAGCCAGCGACGGCACAAACCCGGAGGCGAGCCAGGGGACGTATCTTCAGGAGCTGCTGGAGGCGTTCAGTTCGGACGACTGGGGCTTCCCTGATCACAGCAGCGAGCGCAGCCAGTCAGAGAGCGAGGAAGAGGACGGCGAGGACATGGCGACTCTAAGAGCCAGGATACAAGCATTCGAGCAGCAGCAGCCGGCCGCTGATGGGAGCTGTGGAGACACTACGGACATAGATACTGGGAATCTTGAGGGTTTTGTTGCCACTAAAAGACCTGAGCCTCGACCACGGCCTCGTCTCCAGGGTCAACCACCCAAATCTAACCCACCTGTCGTTGCTCCAAAACCCAAAAGCTTTTCACCTCCTCCCAAACCCTCCAGCAAGGTATTCTGGGAAGATGGAGGTGTTACAGTGGAAACAGGAAACACAGAAACATCTGAAACCGCCCCTGCAGAGTCAAACTCTGAAGCTCAAACTTCTGAAGAACCATCGGCGAAGTCTGATCCAGGATCAGAACTCAAACCTACCCAAACCTCTGAAAAGCCCGCCATAACACCAAAACCAAAGACTGTTTCAGAACCGCTCCCATCTAGTACCCCTGTCCCGGCTCCGAGGCCTCCTCCACCCAAACTCACGCGCTCTGTCAGCGGAAGTCCCTCCCCTCCGCATCCCCTACCACCACGCAGGCCTCCAGTGGCCCCCAGAGCCAGCCTGGGAGCTCCACAGCAGGAAAAGAGCTCAGTGGAGGCTGGAGGTGAACCTGCGCAGAACACCATGACCCAAACTGGTGAGGGCTGTCTTAGTCAGGTTACATTTTAAGAATCCAGCACATTATCTCTCAGTTATAACGGTGCAGCAGCAACACAACGTCTTTGTTTTTTCTCAGTCATCAGCATCTTCATCAGGTGTTTTGATGCTGCTTGACCTCTTTGACACTCAGTGGAAAAGCTGTGACTCAGCTCAGGAAGATAACCTGCCTCTATGTTTGGTGTCATTAAATCATTTTCAGCTGATCTGAAGGACCACGTTTATTCTGGTTTTCATGACTTCGCCTGAGCAGCGATGGTGGTTGAACTCTGAAAGCTTGATTTGATGTGGTTGTGAAACTCGACATGTTTTGTTGCAAAGGGTTCTGGTTATTTCCCAGATATTTACCAGAGAGGAAGTGCTTCCTGTTTACGCTGCGTATCAACCTGATAACCTGAATGAGCAGCCGCTGCAGATAAGGAAGTGAAGTTATTGACTGGACTGCACAATGACCCACAGATGATCTTCAGATCTGATGATTATTATCAGCTCTGTTTAACTCTGAAGTTGAATGCTGCAGTAGTCACTCAAATTAAAATGGTCTAAAATCCTAAAAAATAGCCTCAATATCCCAGGTCTAGTTTTCACTTTAAACCTGATCTTTAACCAGAGATCAGCTCAGCAACTAAAGCTAAATAACCATCACATATCCTCATAACAATCCCCAAATAAACAACAGTTGATGACAACTCGCTCCATATAAAAACATTGCATTGATGCACGTTGAGATTAACACCTCGGCTTCTCAGAGCAGAATCACAAACATGAATAGAACGAGGTGTTGTCCTCAGGAAACAACGACGCTGCTTCTCATCGTCAGGGCATCACTTTTCTGACCACCTTTTTTTCTTTTTTTTTTTATTGACATTTTGAAATTGGTTTAATTGAATTGAAATTTATTTTTATTCTTTACAAGAATGGCTTAAGGCATACATGTCGGCAGTCTTCCTTATTCAGGGAAAACGTTATTTATACCTTCATGCGCTACATTGTTGTTTTTCCTGTTTTCGATGCTGACAGGATAACTTCAGTGATCTCTGGGCGATAATAGATGACTTGTTTCAGAGCAGGAGCTGCATGGCTGCCTGCTGAACTAGTGAGGTTGCACAGAGCGTGGAGACGGTGTAGAGCAGGGATGTCAAAGTCAAATACACCGAGGGCCAAAAAACCAAATTTCCTACAAGCCAAGGGCCAGACTGGTTCAATGTTTATTAAAACATATTGAAATGATTGCACATAGCCTATTGAACCAAGACCTAACACAGAGTACATTATTTAATATTTAAATGAATAAAGCAATATTTTGTTATGGCTCTGTCAGTCACCTCAAGGGGAAACATTTTCAACAGGCAAACAGCAAAAAAATTTCATTGGTTTGAAAAACAAAGTATGTTTCTTAATATCAAGATGAATACATAAATAAAAGTGTGTGCATTATAAACTTTATATTGCATTATATTCTTTCATTACAGCCCAACTTTCTACACAGAAGACACACAGGTTTGCCTTTTGCCTCCGTGAACATGTAGGGGGGTACCTGAAAGTTGATCTCTGCTGTGATTGCTGATGAACAACGAAGCCGCTTGTGCACGCTACAGTGACTTCGCCGACTACCGTTGCATTGTGGGGAATGTAGTGTTGGTGCGTACAAAACGCCAGCGGGCGGCTGTGTCCTGCGGGCTGGTTCTAATAGTAATTAAATATCATCCAGGGGGCCATAGATAATTAATTTGCGGGCCGGAGTCGGCCCGCGGGCCTTGACTTTGACATATGTAGTGTAGAGCAACCTTGTTGCCGTTGAAACATGCTGATGGTTCACTCCACGTCTGATTCTCCATCGTCGCTGCTGCCTTACAAATGTTAATGACCCCAAATAGCAGACTCTCTTGATGGCGGGGAGTCCTCTTCATTTTGTTTTGCTTGTAATTTTTAAAGTGGCACAACAGAAGGTAGAAAGTACCATGAACATTCTGCTTATGTTCAGGTTTTAGACAATGCTTTGGTACATGTGTCCTAAAAAATGGTTTTTTTTGTTCAGTAACACCCTTGATGACATGACTAACCCTCGTCCTGTAACCGGTGGGTTGCTGGTTCAAACCCCTGCCTGCTGATGGTGCTCATCGGGCCTTATGGCGCTGATTGTATGGCAGCACCACTTCTGTTAGCCACAGCTGCCCTGGGGTAGACTGAGTCCTCAGACTGGATAAAAGTGCTATAGAACTGCAAGCCGTTCACCATTTCTATCTGAAGGAAGATGCTGCTTATTATCCGCACAAGACAATTCATTCTGGTGCCTTTTTAATAGACACAAAATGGCAAATAAATTACTTATTTTTCTGTACTTCAAAGGTTTTCTGACAGACTCGTAACTGTAAAAGTTAGTTCTGAATTCTGAGATTTATTTGGTCGTAAACATCTTTTAAATGGCAATCAGTCACAAAATTCATTAAAAGTCAAAAATAAATAAAAAAATACCCTTAATTTATCTTAATTTATCTTAATCAGGGTCCTAACTAACAGCAGCATTATGAGTAAAAAATCTCTCAATGTTTTGTCCTCATGATTTTTCATGTTGTGTTTATGTCCTGTTCAGTTACAGGAGGAAGTATCGGTTCCACCGTCAAACCGGCAGCGCCGACTTCCCCTCGCGGTGAGACTGCTGTCCCTGCAGTGTGTGTGATCTGTGTGTGATCTGGATGTAGCTGCAGCACACTGGGGTGTTTGAGAGCTCAGTGACACAAATGAAGCTCATTTGTTTTGTGGCAGGAAAACATTCAAACATGTGCTGCGTGTTTGTATGTGACTGTGTGCTTGGGTCTGACACAAAGAGGGAGGATTGTGTTGTGCAATCTAAACTTTGTGGGAGGAAAATGGGATGGTTGTGTGAGAAGAAACAAGCCCCCTCTGTTGTTGCGTACTTAAAGTGTGTATAAGCCTCAGTGTGTGTTGCTGGCTGTGTTTTCAGCTGTTTTATTCCCTCTTGCTGCAGACGTTAGGTGGCTTTTTGTTGTAGGAATCGAAGCCTGCCACTGCGTACACTTAAATGTCCGCTCTCAAAATAGCAAAGTATTCACTGTCATCCTGCGAAATACGACACTGAAGTTCTGCAAAAACATGTTGTCTACAGTCAGTGAAAAGGTAGGCTGACCCAGTTGAGCCTGAAACAAAGTAAAACAGTGCATGTGTGAGTATTTAGTAAAACTCTGAGAATCCAATGCATATTGTAAAAAAAAACAGTAAAATGTTTAAAAATACACTCAGCGACCCAGATACCGATCATCCAGTAATGACTGGGATCTGTAGTTTATACGATACATCAGAGAATTTCATTTTTAAGTTGTCTATTATTTATGTGTCACTCAGGAAGGCTCATTTTTTTTACAAAGTTTCCCAAATTGCTGGAAAGACGTCTGGAACTCAGTCCTGACACATAAACCCGCTCCGAAGAAGTCGGGCTTAAGCACAAAGTGTGGTCCTCATCCATAGGAGCCTGACGTCCAAATGAAGTTTCTTCTAAATGCTCCGTGCTGAAAAACAATGTAGAAGAATAAGAAGTACAGTAAGAAACAACAGCATGAACTGCTTGTAACTAAAGCTGCATTTTATGCCGATGTCATATCGGATCATTGCAGCGACACAGCAGATAAATAAACTCAGTAACCAGCGATGGTCCACTGATGAAGGTGCAGGTATCATGTGAAGGGTTTTTTCCACATCTACATGTTTGATATGATTCGGGTGTGTTGGAGGGGAATAAAACAATAGAAATATGTTATAAAAGTAGTTTTGAAAATCTTGCAGAGAACTGCTGGGTATTTATGCTTCACTTTAATCTTCTTGCAGGTTTTGTTGCTGATTTATTTATTTATTTTAGGAGGTTAACCATAATCTGTTGAATAAATACAATTAGACATCTGCTTTTCACTTCCAGCTCCAAATCTGGCCCCCAAACCAACTGCAGTAGCACCAGCACGTCCAGATCCAAACCCAGTCCCTCCTAAACCCACAGCTGTCAATCCTGCTGCACCCAGCAAACCTCCCGGACCACCAAAACCCCCAACAGCAGCTCCGGCCCCAGCCATGAGGAAAAGCTCCATACCTCAGTCCAAAGCTGAAACTAGCAACCCTGCAAACCCGGGCTCCTCAGAACCTTCTCTCCCTCAGCGGTAAGAAAAGATGGATGTCATCACATTAAAGAGGAGTGAATAATTGGGCCTAAACACGTTAATTAAGAGCCACATTCTGTCTGTTGATGTGGGTTTGACCTCTAGGTCAACAGCCGTGTTTGGGTTAAGGTTTACTGGAGCGTAGGAGGTTTTTATCGCATCCATATTCAGACCAGGGTTTAGGGTTTGATGAAGAAATAATTTTTCCATTTCAGTACTTTTACTTCAGTTTCTATGTTTCTGAGAATGTTTGCAAGTATTTCGGTAAGGTAGCTGAAGAAACTCACACATTGCACAGCTTTTATTCAGACATATTTACTGTGGAAAGCAGTGTTTGTACGATATTTTTTAAAGTAACCCTTTGGTCCTAAGATTAAGCTAAAAGGATTACAAGTTCAGACTTGGTTTTGTTTCCTTCATATTGGGTCTTTTTTCTTCTTCTTTTCAAGTCCAACAAGCGTTAAACTCCTCCCTCTTCGTCCTCCACCAATCAAATCTGCCCCAGGCAGACCGCCGCCCCCAGCCATTAACGCAGCATCCTCAACCAATCAGATCGCTGCTTCTAATGCCGTACCTGCTGTCTCCACTTCACCTGCTGGACAGACCTCCTCATCTCCTTCAACAGCCAATCAGAGGGTGGCAAGAAAAGGACCACCTCTACCGCCTCGCCCTAAACCTGGACACCCACTGTTTGACAGCTACATGGTACTCAGACACATGCACATAAAAAAATACATCTCAGATAGTCCTGATGTTCGTTTTTCAGAATTTCATTTAAATTTGTTTCCCAGAAACAGGAAGTCCTGATTGTCCTGGACGACCCAAACCCTGCTCCTGCTGAGACACAGCAGTCAAATGAAGGGAATGATCCCAGTAGCGTTGCGCCCCTCATCAGCCCGTCTCTGTGTCTCCTGGACTCGGACCCCCAGCCAGAGCCGGTCCAAGATAAGGACAGCGAGTCAAAAATGGCCATAGAAGACCTCAACCCATCAACCTTCCAAGTACCGCTCAGGCAGTTTTTATATCGTTTTAAGATGCCAAAAAAATCATTTTATTTGTTCATTGTAAAAAGTTTATTCTTGAAACTGTGATTCCTGGAATCTTATTGACCAAATATTGATTCTTAAGATAATTACAGCTGGTCCTCATCACTGAGATGGTGAAAACCCCAAAACAATCTTTAATGCTTTTCACTTTTAGCTTTTCTCTCACTGCTGGATGTTCGCCTGAGCTGCTGGAGCTGTTAGGCATGAGATGACGTGCTGGCCTGAAGTAGAATGGAAAACAGAAGAGATCTATAGCATCTATTTGAATATATTACTTTTCATTTTTCATTACTAAAGAAAAACCCCATTTGAGAGTCAGTGTACATATTCCTAGAGCATTATATATCTAATATTCCTGATTAATTCATCGTTCAGTCCTTCAGGAGCCAAAGTTTGAAGTGTAAAAATAAGCCTCATGTTGTATAAGTAACACCACTAGGTGGCAGAGTAACCAGTTTAATACCACAAAGCTGCAGTGAGGAAATATGGTTGCTTTAAGAGTTCACTGCAGCGGCGGCAACAAATCAGACAAATCCTGTGTGGTTGCAGAGGTCTTCTGCTTTATGATTATGAAGAAAGGCAGATCCTAGAAAATAAATCAGACTTCAGGATATTCCAGTACATTTTCAAAGTGTATTATAGATGGAAAACGTTAATAAATACAGCTACATTGTTTTCCTTTGTTATAGATGAAGTTTATACAGTCGTAAGGTTCAAACCGACAGTGAAGACATCATATTTTTACACAAACTAAAGCATAATAAGCAGCACTAACAGGACTCTGATGCAGGTTTTCTTTGTCTTTCTCCAGTCTATCCTGCCTGCTGAGCTCAAAGAGCAACTGGACTCTCCTGTCAGGTGAGAGAGCAACAACACGATGAATTAAAGCTAAAAACCTCAAGAACTGTAGAAAACCACACAGATACTAATCCCATGAATGTTACACGATGTCGGTTTCTACAGCGGCCCACGATGTGTCGCTCTGTTTGACTACGAGGGAGAGGATGATGACGAGCTCACCTTCTCTCAGGGCGACGTCATCGGCCTCCTGGAGCTGGTTGATGAGGAGTGGGGGCGGGGCCAGATCCATGGGCGAACTGGAATATTTCCACTGAACTTCACAGAGGTGGTGGAGCTCCTCCCAAAGCCTACATCCTCACCAGGAGAAACGTCTAAACAAGAGTCAGCAGAAACAGGAGGAACAGAAAACTGTGGTGAGACAAAGAAAGCTCGTATTCTCCTTTACTTTGCTGACTCAAATGTCTACTTTAATAACCACAGTCGATGTCCCCTAAGATAAGTTGGTAAGGAGGGTCCCACTGGAGCATCTGTTCAAAACTGTCTACAAAATATCACCACATATGATCAAATTTGACTTACAAATAAAATCTTTCCCTATGCCACACATTTAGATGGAAGCTCAGCAACCAGCAGATCATCAGCAGATCTTCTGATGTTTCTGTTTAATCAGATTCTCTGACCTGAAGGAAATCCATAAAAACATCTAGATTATATATTAGACACAGGGGATAAATAAGACCTTATGATGGTAGTGTACCTTCTGTGATTGAGCAGTCAGGATTATATCTGTAGCAGAGAGGCCCAGCACAGCTAGTCATCACCAGTTTGGACGTCGTGGTTTCTTCTAAGGTCAGTATCTGAATGACACGACACCAGACAGCCTCACAATGTAAATATAGAGTCTCTCTAGAATATCCTTCTTGATTGAATCAAAGCCTCAGAGTACAGGAGCTGTAGATGTAATTATACACGAGTCTTTTAGCACAATAACCGAGAATTCTCCTTTTAAAAAGTCATTTATTTGTTGGACTAGCAAACAGTGAGCACAGCTAGTTTTTAAACATGTTTATGTAAAAGTATAATTGGATAAATATGGTTTCGTTGTAAGCTTCTTGTGTTTCCTCTACATTCATTTAAAGCTACTTAGACCTGGTTTTGTCTGTATGAATAATCTGTTGTCTTGTTTTTTATTTTTCCCCAGCAGCAGTCAAACCATCAGAATTAGAGGTGAGTAGTTGTATTTTCTGTTATTGTCAAATATTTTCTATGGTGCCACCTAATATATCATTAAAACTTATACAACGTGTCCTTGAAAGCAGCACTGATTTTTGTCCGTTTTTTGTGATTATTTAGTCTCTGAAACTGAGTTTATTTGTGTAAAAAGACAGATGAGTGGGTGCTGGCACTGTTCGACTTCCCGGGTCAGACTGTAGAGGACTTGTCCTTCCACAAGGGGGAGCTGATTCAAGTGACGAAGCATGTCGATGCAGAGTGGAGGAGAGGAAGACTGGATGGGAGGGAGGGTCTTTATCCTGCTGCCTTCACACAACCCTGTCAGGGTACAAAGGATCCACTCGTTTATAAAGCAGCTGATTTAGGGTCAAAGCCACCATTAAGGCTTTAGACAAAGGAAAATAAAACAAGGAATATTAGCAAGAAAATTAGTTTACAGTTAAGTTTGAGTCACATTAGTCTGTTGAATATTAGCTTATACTAATTAAAAAACACTTTTTAACCTGTCTGCCTGATATTTCATGGAGTGAGAGTTCATGGGTTTGTTGACCTAAAAATGCAACTTCAAATATTTATTTATTTATTTTTAATCAGCTCAGCCAATCACAGGCCAGCAGTCTGCAGCAAAGGGAACAGCTAAAGCTGTGTTTGATTTCACGGCAGAGAACGAGGATGAGCTCACATTGAAGGTGGATCTTCTTTGTTAGATTAAATGCTAAGGATGCCTTCAAATCGTGTTGAAAGATGCATTTTATTCTGTCTTCTTCTGTAGGTCGGTGACGTCATCACCCACGTGGAGTCTGTTGATGAGCAATGGATTCTGGGAGCTGTGGGCGGAAAGCGTGGGATGGTGCCTAGAAACTACATTTCATTGCTCTGATGAGGAATCTGCTCGGTCAGCTGATGTGGAAAAGTTGAAACCACATCGTTAAACAGACTTTTGAACTTTTAACGACACCACGGGGAGGTTTCCTGGGGTTGTTATTTTATTTAGAGTGTTTTTGGATGAAAACATGAATCCATTCCAGTGTTTTTAGACTGAGCTTTTTTATTGCCAGGCAGATATTAAAGGACCTACAGTAAATCAGCCTGAATTGTTGTTATTGGTGGAGTTGTTACTAAGCTGAAGAAGGAGGGAGTCGGCATGTTTTGATTTCATTTGGACATCTGAGATGAAATGAACTGAAATGATTTACACATTGTTGCTAGTTTGTTTTATCTGGACTTGATTATTATTTTTATGCACTGTTTTACCTGACTAGTAGGAGGACTGAAGATCGTAGACCACAGCATGATGGGAATTATTGGAAAAAAGATCAGATCCCTTTTCTTCTTTACTTCTCATTAATTCTTTCTTTATTCTGTTTTCAGTTGTTAAACATCAACTCTTATGACCTGTCTGTAAATCGAAAATATGCAATTAATTCACTTTAACGGAACCGTTAATTGATTATTCAAAATAAAGGATATTGTTTCCTTTTTTCATCTCAAACGTCTGGTGATTGGACTAAAACACGAAAAACGTTGAGCTGTAAACTCAGCTGCAGAATAGTTCTCTAAGGTAAGTATTAGCTGCAGGTAGGACTTTCTTTTCCTGCTCCTGAGGTGAAACACAGTTTTGATAACATGAAAAGAAATGTAACAGTTTTCTATGTGCTCCAAGGCCTGAGGAGCCATATAATTGAACTGTTTTTATGATGGTCCTTTAATTAAAAGGATTTACTGTAGTTGAAGTCATCTGTCAAAATACTGGTGCGTTTATTATAAAGTCTGCTGGAGTTTAAGGACGTTCTCCTTCGGGACTTTCTGGTAGAGAGCTCGATTCATGGTTCCATTCATAAAGCAAGTAATCGAGGTCCTGAAGCAGGAAAACAAGACCCAGACCATCACACTACCACCACCGTGTTTAGCTGTCAGTGTGATTATCTCTTTCTGAAATCCTGTTTCGTCTCGTTACATCTGGCATAAAACGAACACCTTTCAAAAATGTCCACTTTTGTCTCGTCAGTCCACAGACGGACGTCCACTTTTGTCTCGTCAGTCCACAGACGGACGTCCACTTTTGTCTCGTCAGTCCACAGACGGAAGTCTTGAATCGAGGGTTTTATTTTTTTTTTTGGCAGGTGTGGATTTCTTGAGGTTTTTCACACTTGAGATGTTTAATCATTTTAAAATAAATTCTGGTTTGTTTGCCTCCCTTAGGTTTATTTATGTAGATGTGATACAGCAAATTCACTAGGGTGCGGACCAGGACCACCGTACCGAGACCACCTGCTCCATACGGTCTCAGAGCTCTAGAGAGGTTTGTTGATGGTGCAAATGTGATCTGACCTTGTTCCAACACAGCTAGCATTGCAAGAAAACATGATATGAATAAATTATCTGTGTTTTCTACCAGCTTGAACAGCATCTGCTCCAGGTTCAGGCATGAAAATTCAGGTTTCAATGCACAGTTCCATGTTTTCTTTAATTGTGCAGACTGGGTCTGTGGTTTGTCGATTCTGCAGTCTGAAAGTAATCCGGTCTGGGTATGGTTTAAGATATTAAACTCAGCTGAAGCCAAAAATATGCTGAGTCACAGCTAATTCCTAATATAACAAGGGGTACAATATTATTTTAATAGGATCATGTTCATTTTAAGATTTTTCTCTTGACAAATGAAAGTGTTTGATAACAGTTTTGTATGCACTCGGGTTATCTTTGTCTCATATTAACATTTGCTTGATGATCCGATGCATTTAGCAAAAACTAGAAATCTGTAAAGAGGCAAAAACATTTAAACAAGACGTAAAGGTGCCAACATGGTAGAAAGGTAGATAGATGTGCAGGTAATTAGGTAGAATGTAGATACATTGGTAGATGTACATATGCACGCTGCGGGTAGTTGAATAGGTGTACGTAGATGGATCTACAGTTAAAAGGATGGACGGATCAGCACTCAACACAAACTACTAGTTAGTTTCTTCAGCCAAAGGGTTCTGCAGCTCTGCTGTAAATGGGTAAGTATTCAGTTTTAATACCATTTATTTCTATGTTGTAGATATTTGAATGTAGAGACAGAGTGATTTTGAGACAAATAGTCAAGGCTATTATTTAATAACTAAGTACACCCTCTTTCAGCTCTGAAGCTTGTACAGAACTCATCGGTGTATTTAACATCCCCCTAAATACAACTTCAGATTAACAAAACAGCTTAACCTTTTTTTAATTTTGTTTATTGAGCAGGAATTAAGCTAAACTGCAAAATCAAGTAAAAAAAAAAAGAAAATCACAATTCCACCTTACTGGTTGTAAAGGTCAGTTGGACCCATTTTAGGCTAATAAAACGCTTTAACTGAACAGAACTACATGTGAAAAATCTTTTAAAGCAGGAGTTTGGACCGTTTGCTGTTCAGCAGAACTGTTAGGCTGACTACAAAAGACAGCAACAAGGATGTAAAAGAAGAAATTGCTGGTAACTAATTAATTTTATGCAGCTTTCAAACAACAGACCAGAATTATATGAAGGCCTCGTATAATAGTTTAGATTTTTATTGCTGTACAATAACCTGAGTAAGAGCTCAACCACATTGTTATAGACAACATTCACTATTCAGTATTACTGTTTTTGACAAAACAACAAAAAAAAGTTTCAAAGAAGAAAACACACAAGCCAAATCCCAGCAGCATCATACTGCGAGTAGAATGGTTAATCACGAGTGGAAACACGATATACAGTGTGCAATGAATCTAAAATATATGAATGTTAAATTTTCATCATGACATTATGGAAAATAATTAACTTTATCACAATATGCTAATATTTTGAGAAGGACCTGTAGAGGCTGAATGAACGTGGTCTGGACTCTGTGGAGGAGAGTCATGGTTCTAGAGACGCTGTAGAAAGACAGAATACCTGCTCTGTGATCCAGGTACACTCCTATTCTGGAGGAAACTGGACCGGATACTGGAGTTAGAATGTTGTTAATCCAAAATTGATAATTATCTTTGTCACAACGTAAAGCCCAAGATTTGCCATTTCGTCCAAATGCGCGTTCATCTGATCCTCCTGCTCGTCTGATGCTCTTGTATGCGACTGCTAGACGAACTCCTTCTCCTCTCCACTCCACCTCCCAGTAACAACGTCCAGTCAGACTCTCTCTACTAAGAACCTGATCATAATAAGTGAATCTCTCTGGATGATCAGGATAAGGCTGTTGTGTTTTTGTTAATGTTGCTTTTCTGTTCTCCTCAGATAATAACACATCTGTGTTTGCTGTGTTTGGATCCAGAGGGATTTCTTGGAAATATTTCAGGAAGTCATCTCTGGTCTTTGGTTCTGGTTCTGACAGTAAAACCTCCACCTCAGTGATTGTCAGTGAGATGTTTGTCCATGTGTCTCTCAGGATGTCCTGTAGTTTATCTCTGAGTTCTGACACAGCTGCTGTCACATCCTCAAAGTATCTCAGAGGATGAATATTGATGCTGGATGAGTGTGTAGACTCACTAAGTGCTGACAGTGAGGGGTAGTTGTGGAGAAACTGGTTGTGATCCTCTGTGTTTGAGAGCTGCTTCATCTCACCATCTTTCCTCTTCAGCTCAGTGATCTCCTGCTCCAGCTTCTCCTGAAGATCTTTGACTCGACTCACTTCAGTTTCCTGCTGGGATCTGATCTGCTGCTTCACATCAGACCTTCTTTTCTGGATGAGATGAATCAGGTTAGTGAAGATCTTCTCACTGTCCTCCACTGCTTTATCAGCAGAGACATTGATGGCCTCCACCTCCTATTGAAGCAGCTTCAGATCTTTCTCTTGGTCCTGGATTCTCTGCTGGATTTGTTGTTGACTCACCTGGAGCTTCTTCTGCTTCTCAGTCCTTTCTGCTGCAGCTGGGACTGTTTCATGACCTTTATGTTCATCCATAGAGCAGAGATAACAGATACACTGCTGATCAGTACGACAGAAGATCTTCATCCCCTCATCATAAAGTGAGCAGATCTTTAGCTGAAGTTTAGTAGAAACTTCAACCAGTTTGTGTTTTTTAAAAGTAAAAAACTCATAGTGAGGTTGGAGGTGATTCTCACAATAAGGAGCCCTACAGACCAGACAGGACTTGACAGCTTTCATCTTCCTCCCAGTGCAGACATCACAGGCCACATCTTCAGGTCCAGCATAGCAGTGATCAGCTGGAGCAGCTTGGAGTCCAGTCTTCTTCAGGTCCTCCACTAACTCTGCTAACATTATGTTCTTCTCCAGGATAGGCCTCGGTATGAACTCTTTCCTGCACTGAGGACAGCTGTGGATTCTCCTCTCATCATCCCCGCCCCAGTGGCCTTTAATGCAGTTCATACAGTAGCTGTGTCCACAGGGAATAGTCACTGGATCCTTCATTAGTTCCTGACAGATCGAACAATAAAATTTGACTAAATCCAAGACTTCCTGGTTGTGCCATTTCACGTCTGAACAAAGGCTATTGTCAAAGCAAAGTTACTTACTCCTTCAAAAATTTCATACAAAGTTAGTTTTTTTCTTCTGTTATCCACAGCAGTCAGGCTTGGCAGATCTCGTAATCCACAGCACAATGATTTCACTGATCCCCACCCATCAGATCTGTGAAATTGGAGGAACCAGCAAATGTCACAGCTGAACTGTAGTGAAAAAAGGGAGGGACCTTTCATGCTTTGTTCCTGTTTTTTACTTTTTGCAGCTTTGTTGTTATGTGTGTCTGTAATCTTATTTATACAGCAACAAAAAATATGTATTCTTTGACATGAACTATACAGAACACACTTATTGTTGTGGAGGCTCTGTTAGGACTTTCAGACTTTTTTATATTTACTGAATGTAATGATAGATAATGTAAATGTTTCACTAATGCTTACACACATTACATGTTTGCTGATAAGTCCCTCATCAAAACAAGGTAAAATTCAGTGTACTGACACTTGATCTGCAGAAAAAAATGATTCATGAAGGTTATTTAACTCTCTATCACCTGAATGTGTTTTTTTTAACAGTCTCTGTCAGAATAGTGAGAGTAAATAAGTATGTTCAAGTTCAGTTTTTGTGTTTCTTCATGCTACATTTACACAGAAACAAAATGGTCATGATGTCTTTAACATGTTAAACAGGTTTGAGAGTCTGAATGTAGAAGAAACGTTCCTGTATGATCACCGGCTCCTACATTTAAACCTAGAAAAACTTTGACACATGCCATCATTTTATTTTATTTTTTCAGTTTTTCCTAATTTGTGTTTTTATATTTTGTTTTTAGCTACTTGACTCTATTTGCTGTGGTAAACTGGCAACCTGTCCAGGGTGTTTGCTGCCTTCTGGCCAGACATAAGTATTTTAAACCAAATTACATCAATGCTGAGATCCAACCAGCTCTATTCTATTTACTTCTACTTTGGAGGAACCTGGACCTGGTACTGGAGTCTTAATGCTGTTGTGCCAAAATTGATAGCAACTTGGGTCACAAGGTAAAGCCCAAGATTTGCAGTTGCGTCCAAATGCAGTCATCCGATCCTCCTGCTCGTCTGATGTTCTTGTATACGACTGCTACACCAACTCCTCCTTCTCTCCACTCCACCTCCCAATAACAACGTCCAGTCAGACTCTATTAAGAACCTGATCATAATAAGTGAATCTCTTTGGATGATCGGGATAAGACTGTTGTCTCATTAATGTTACCTTTCTGTTCCCCTCAGATAATAACAGCTCCCTGTTTGGTTCCAGTGATTATTCGTGAATATTTTAGGAATCCAGCTCTGGTCTTTGGTTCTGGTTCTGACAGTAAAACATCCACCATCCAACTTATACTTCTCTAAAGAGCATCAGAGTTTTGGGTCCAGTCCAGTTAATGGTTCAGGTGAACACCTTGGTACTTTCTCAGCTTCAGTTCCCTGGATGTGCACCCGTGTCAGTGTGGTGGGTCTGTACTTGTGGAAATCCACCACCAGCTCCTTGGTTTTCACTGCATTGAGATGGTTCCAATTGCACCTGTCCACAATTCCTATGTCCACTGTCTGTAATCAGAGTTGTCCTCATCTGGGATGAGGCTAACTATTTCAGTCATCTGAGAACTAACGATTTACGATTGGTTCAGTTGGAGATACTAAAGGGTCCCATTATAAGCCATGTTTAGTTTGAAAAAAAATCAACAGGCCTCCAATGACCTTGTCCCCATTTCTTATGCCTTGCTCCAGATGTTATAGCTGTGTTTAACCTTTCTTTTGTATTATTTGCCAAATTTGGCCCCCATTGTAATTATATTTACACAAGATAAATTTCAAATGTCTAATAGAGCTGACCCGCTACTAGGAAGCGCGTGGCAGCTAATATTACAAAATCCCAGAATGATCTGGTGGTGCTTTGGTGTGCCAATCAGGACCCACAAGTCCACCTCATCTGTTGACATTCATTAGCGACCTCATGCTACTAGCAGTCATATTGGGCCACCTGTCCCAAAAATTGCAAAACGAAAGTTGTAAATCCTTCTTCCCACATGCTGGGTGGAGGAGTAGTTGCTAAGCTCTTTACTCTATCCCTAGGAAGGAGTTCTTGAACCCTTTGCACCTTCGCTGGTGTTTGCACTCCACTCTTTTGATCTATTCTCATAATCTTAAACCTTGTCTGAGAGTTGGATAAGAGACCAACTGGTGAATCAACAGTTTCAAGCTTCCAGCTCCTTGTTTCTTTACCACAACAGATCAATAATAGCAGTAACATCACTGTAATTGTTGCAACCTGTAGATTACCTAATACATTCAGCTTCCACAAGTCTTTCAAATAAGTCCCGGAGTGATTTAAATTTCTTCACTTCAAAGTACAACTCACTGCCAACCTCATGTTCCGAGGTGCAGATAAGTGGTGCGCCGGTGCTCATGCGCTGTCCATAAAAAAGCATACTGGATGAAATCTAAGGCTCATTTGCATACCTAAGATTTGGGGATGGATAGGTGCATAATCTGTCCTGCAGGATAAGCTCTATGAGTCATTGTTTTAGAACGTCGTCAAAATGTCAAAGAAGCAAGCTGCACTAAGCAATTCCTTTGGGAGAGACAGCAAGCTCATTTCGTGGCAGTGGCAGGTAGAAATGGCACCTCCAGGGGGTGCCGCGAAGGTACCAGAGGATGCTAGAGAGTGCCAGACTGGCTATAAAAGCCTTTAACGTGCTGCCACAGTGGCTGCCACTGTTTTTGTGGAAGCCAATGCTGATTATCGGCAAACGGGATATAATTATAGTCATTAGCTATTGACTGTTAGTCAATAATTACTTTCAAATGATGATTTCATTATTGGTTTTTATTTAATAAACAGTGTTAGACCCAAAAGCTGACTGGGGGTGCAGAGGGTGCCATTTCTACCTGCCACTGCCACGAATTGAGCTCGGCCAAGCTTTACTTTGGTGTTTCTACAACTCCAAAGAAATGCCAGACTGAGTCTGAACCGCAAAAGAAGCGCGTGTTTTCGGAAACGTGGTTGCAGGAGGTGAGCTCGCTTCAAACGAATGATGAACGCACAGAGATGTGGTGCAGAGTATGCAGTGAAAATCTGACTCTGGCGGTACTAAAAACTTCAGTCATCCAGCTTTTGATAAGCATGCCCATAGCAGAGAACACCAGAAAGTAGTTCAAGCAATTGATAATGAAAACAGACTGGCCAAGACCAGAGGCCCAGTGGTCCACTCAACTAATGGAAAGACAAACTGAATGAAGAACAGCATCACGCACTGAGTAATATTCTCCTTTTAGTTTTTGCCAAAGCAAAACATGGACGTTCTATGCATTCATATGAGGAAGATATTGCGCTTCTGAGGAGGCTTGGAGTTAACATCAGGGATGCGTATCATTCTCGAGAAGGGAAAGCTGTATCATCCAGTGCATTGCACAGACAATAACTTCAGACTTGAAAGAAAAACTGTAAGCAGCTGAAGTTTGGGGTGTGCTCTTTGATGGATCAGAAGATATGACTGGAAATTGTGTACATTGTTTCTGTGTCCAGCAATGGACATTTCAGCTCAGATTTCCTTTAATTAATTAATCTGGGGGTCAATTGAGCAGCACTGGACATGGGGGACAGAAGGAACACGCTTGCTGTTTGATGGAGCAGAAGACCACTTTGGTCTCAATATAATCGGACTGAGCCACTGTTAACGTTGGAACATTCAGCAGGGTTGTTCCCAAATTACGTCGGATGGTGGACATCATGGATTCCCTTGTGCATATTCTGTGCACCGCCCACACCCTGGAGAACCGCGGCAAATCAGCTGATCACGCTGTCCCATACTCTGAGTCATTTAATTAATCCAATGTTGATCTAATAAGATTTTACTTAAAAAAAGGAGGAGAAAGGCACAGCCTTTGTCAAATGACATTTTCACAATATCAGATGCTCCGCATGGAGACAGGAGACTGCTGAAAATATGGAGAATGTTACCAGCCATCCAGATTAAAGTGGCAGCCAGTCATGACCTGAGCCTGAAGCACATCTGCAAGGAGCGTTTTCGTTGTTAGAAACATTTTACAGCTCGCCTCCCTCAGGTTTCAGCAAAAGAATCTAACTATTGGTGAATGCAAAGATGAGCTACTGACAGAGAGTGAGGGCAAGTAAAGGAAAGAGACTGGGTCACATGCTGATGCTGACAAGGACAATATTGATGTATTGAAAGCTCTAATTCATGTGTTTAAATGCAGATCTGAATCCCTTAAATCATGTGATCAGTTTTTGTTTTTTGATCCCATAACTTGACCTCTTGAAATGAAAGATCTCCACAGTTTTGGCAACACAGCTCTCAGTAACATCCTTGAGAAATACAAGGCCAACATGTCTGTTGACAAAGACTCCACTTTAACAGTGGATGCGTTTAAAGCAAGCTGGAAAATGTTTGGCAGCCTTCTCTGTGCATGACCTGGTGAATGTCGTGAACACGAGCAATCCTGACAGTTGCTCCCAACATTCAGAAGGTCCTTATCATGTCCCTTACACTGTCCGTGAGCAGTGCTGCATGTGAAAGAGGATTTTCACATTTGAATATCATAAAAAACAAGTACAAATTCTCCCTATCTGACTCTCACCTCTCATCTCTAATGCACAGACCTTTGACCCAGTTCCAGCTGTTGACTTGTGGATGCAGACAGCAGGCTAACCCAGGGAGAAAGGAGTAGGCTTGGTACATCCACATCCTCTGCTATTTGTGAAATAAAGGAAGACGGTCAGAAAGAGAGTGAGGATGACGATGATGATGACATTCTGTGGGGTAACAGAAGCTTCAGTGCTATAAAATAGTAACTCTTGGAAGTGCTTGGTTTACAGTGTTAGAAAAGCAGATATTTGCACATTTAGTTTTTAGAGCTAGAAATGCAGTCATGCTATAAGAAAGTTACAAGGCTTTAACCATTTGGTTGTGCTGCATCACTTCAAGTTCAGTTTTTATTATCCATGCATCCCTCTATTTTGTTCCTTATGTGAAGTGGGTTAAGGAAAAATGTATTTAAAAATGTGAGGACCGAGCAACAACCGTAGGTCCTCCCCTGAGAAAAAGACCAAAAATGTTATATGGACCCTGCTCATGTTCATTTTGTTTCATACAATTATACATCTTGGATATTTATGCAGCATCGAAATCTTTATTTGGTAAATAGAATTTAGCTTCCATCTAGTGTTCATTTGGTGGTACTGCAGATTACATGAACCATTATCAGTCAATACTAAAGTAAACTTGGTCAATAGATCTTGTGTAAAGGTGACCTCAGATTAAGAACTACTCATGACCTGTTACACCGTAGACTTTGTATCAACAACGTGAAAAGAACATTTGGGTTGGTAGGTTGTTATTTTTTTTTCTCGTTATACACATTTGTTTATAAATGGTTGTTTTGATGTATCTGTAACCACAAAATTAGGGTGATCTGCAGAATAAAACCTATAGTAAGACTTGTACTAATTCTTTTACCTGTTACCTGTATGAAGAACGTTCAATTCAAAGCCACATGATAAATGATGACCAAATATTCACCTTACTTGATGCCAGTTGTCGATATCTTTTGACAAATACTTGCATCTATAATAAGATGGTAAAGTAAGTTTGCATTTCTTTCTTAGGATTATTTGAAGTGTATTCTTGTAAATGTTTTAAGAACTGAGCTCTGGTCTTTGGTTTTGTTTCTGACAGTAAAACATCCCCCTCAGTGAGGGTCAGTGAGATGTTTGTCCATGTGTCTCTCAGGATGTCCCGCAGTTTATCACTGAGCTCTGACACAGCTGCTGTCACATCCTCAAAGTAAGATAAATATTGATGTAGCATAAAGCCTCTTTAATATGCATCATAATATGAAATACAAATTAATTACACCAACAAAACAAATTTAGACCAAGGTGGAGACTTTCTAATTGAATGCAGTAGTTGTAATTTTTTAAGTTAAAGCAAAGCTCCCATATCAGGTGTATACATTATCTCAATATGTAAAAATTTAATTTCAACACCAGCCTCTAAATACAGTTGATTGCAGTCTTAACAGATGTGAGGCTTTTATAACCGGTATAAAATCAATCAACTTGACACTGACAGAAAGCAAACATACTGTATTATTATTTTGGTCAGTAATCTCCAGTTACTGCAGACAGAAACGTACATAAAATGGTTAATTTAATAAAAGCAAGAATTTAGTAACTCTTATTCAAGTTAAAACACAAACATCTTAAGGAATAAACTCTAGTATTCATATTTCCAAAGTTTAAATCAGTTTCAAAAAGGACCAAAATGGATAAAAAGAAGAATCAATATACAATAATGTAATTAAACATTGGATTAGATGTCATTCATTAATAAAACACACATGCACCTATAGCTCATAGATAGTTCTATGATTTGCATGGTTATAAAACATTTTAAAATGACAAACAGCTCAAAGTGTGCCACCCCTATGCTTGTTCAGTTAAATAAAAACAAAGTCATACTATTAGTTAGGACTGAAACCATATTCGAATAAGCGACAATTTAAAATCTATAGATTTAATATTAACAGCTGTAAAAGATAACTTTGTATAATTAAAGCAATGGTATTATGTCAGATATGTAACATTATTTACAATTACATTCTAATATTTTAAAGTTGCTCAATCAATATTTTAACCGTTTATGTGAGATTTTGAAAATACGTCACATGATTCCCTGCTTTTAAAGTCACCAAGAAAAGTGGAACCTTTTAGCTTGTAATTAATTCGTAACTAGTCGTACGTATCGGTGTAATTAAACCAGTGCTACAAACTGAGCTACCCTGCTTCAGTTATTACTCTTCTTGAATTTAATGAACTCTGCACTGTTTGTTGTTGACCGTGAAAGCCAAACCCCAGCATGTAGAGGTTGAGTGAATGTGGTCTGGACTTTGTGGAGGAGAATCATGGTGGGTCCAAAGATGCTGTAGAAAGACAGAATACCTTCTCTGTAATCCAGGTACACTCCTACTCTGGAGGAAACTGTGCAGGGGATTTTAACATCATTACCATCACAGTAAAATGTACAATCTGTTGGCCGGCAACACAATGTCCAAGAGTTCTCATTCAAACCAAACGAACTCTCGTCTGAGTCCCCTGTTCTTTCTATACTCCTGTATGCAACTGCTACTTCAACTGAATTCCCGCTCCACTCCACCTCCCAGTAACAACGTCCAGTCAGACGTTGTTTACTGAGGACCTGCCACCTTTTAGTGAATCTGTCTGGATGATCTAAATAACATTGGCTTTCGTTGGTCATTGTTACTTTTCTGTTGCCTTCAGATAATTCCAGATGTTTGTGTGCTGTGTTTGGATTCATTGTGACTTTCACTGAATACTTTAAGAAGTCTTCTCTGGTCGTTGGTTCTGATGGTGGTGTTAAAACATCCACTTTAGTGGCTGTCGGTGCGATGTTTTTTGATGGGCCTCTTAGGATATCTTCTAGTTTATCTCTGAGCTCTGACACAGCTGCTGTCACATCCTCAAAGTATCTCAGAGGATGAATATTGATGCTGGATGAGTGTGTAGACTCACTGAGTGCTGACAGTGAGGGGTAGTTGTGGAGAAACTGGTTGTGATCCTCTGTGTTTGAGAGCTGCTCCAGTTCAGCATCTTTCCTCTTCAGCTCAGTGATCTCCTGCTCCAGCTTCTCCTGAAGATCTTTGACTCGACTCACTTCAGTTTCCTGCTGAGATCTGATCTGCTGCTTCACATCAGAGCTTCTTTTCTGGATGAAATGGATCATCTCAGTGAAGATCTTCTCACTGTCCTCCACTGCTTTATCAGCAGAGACATTGATGGTCTCCGTCTCCTGTTGAAGCAGCTTCAGATCTTTCTCTTGGTCCTGGATTCTCTGCTGGATTTGTTGTCGACTCACCTGGAGCTCCTTCTGCTTCTCAGTCCTTTCTGCTGCAGCTGAGACTGTTTCATGACCTTTATGTTCATCCATAGTGCAAAGATAACAGATACACTGCTGATCAGTACGACAGAAGATCTTCATCACCTCATCATGATGAGAGCAAATGTTCTCCTGAAGCTTCTTGGAGGGATCCACCAGCTTGTGTTTCTTCAGTCCAGGAACATCATAGTGAGGTTGGAGGTGATTCTCACAGTAGGAAACCAAACAGACCAGACACGACTTGACAGCTTTCATCTTCCTCCCAGTGCAGACATCACAGGCCACATCTTCAGGTCCAGCATAGCAGTGATCAGCTGGAGCAGCTTGGAGTCCAGTCTTCTTCAGGTCCTCCACTAACTCTGCTAACATGGTGTTTTTCATCAGAACAGGCCTTGGTGTGAACGCCTGTCTACATTGAGGACAACTGTGGATTCCTTTCTTGTCCTCATCATCCCAGAAGCTTCCAATACAGTTCATGCAGTAGTTGTGTCCACAGGGGATAGTCACCGGGTCTTTCAGCAGATCCAAACAGATCGAACAGGAGAATTTCATAGAATCCATCTGAAATCCTTGCTGTGCCATTTCTCGTCTGGTGGATGGTTACTGCATGATAGGTTTTGTTTCCTCTGAAGCAAATAATCTGATACCTAACAGGTCGGTAAAGTTTCAGTTCTGTGAAAGAGGAGTAACCAGGAAAGGTAAATATTGTTTAGTCAGTCGGAAGGAAGGGCTAAAAAGGTTTTCTCTTCCTGGAACAAAAGCTCCTCCCTTCTCTTTGAGAACGGGGAGGAGCTCCTCTTCCAGGAAATCTGTTGTTTGACAGATTACTTCTTGCACAACCATCTTCAGTCTTTTCCTGTCATGCTTTATTAAATTTAAGGTTTATAATTTTTTCTGTTTATATTTTTATGAGAAATGACTTGATCAATGAAAGCAAGTGCCCTCACTTCCCGAAATAAATAATTTTTCTATTTAAAAACGAGAGAACATTGATAGTCTTTAGCTTTCACCTAGTGGTCATTCCTTGGTACTTCAGGTGACATGAAATAGGACGTAGTGACAAAGAAGGATAAATCTCTTTATACAGGGTATGTAAATATCTTGACTGTATGTGATAAAACTACATATGTGTTTTTAAGTGAAGAAGTAGCTGCTTTAATATCAATGTAAAATGTAAGTTTTTAAATAAAACCCTTGACCTGTATTTGCCACCAGTTGGGAGACAGTTATGCACTTTGACCTTACTGTTGGACGTTGATACAGAAGTTAAACTGTAACCAGTATTGATCTCCAACCTGCAATTTATTAGCATCATACTCTGAGGTTGTTTTGCTGCTATCAATACTGGTGCATTAAACAAATTGCATCTAATAATGAAGAAGAAATACCTCCAAAATGTTCTATGTCATCAAATCAACAGCAAGGCAGCTGAAGCTTGGACTTCTGCCAGGAAGAGTGGGCAAATAACCAGGCACAATCATGACAGGTGCTCAATGATGGGTTAAAATAAGCTCATGGTCTTATGAAACATGTACCAGGGGTTTTTAGTCAGTCTGCTTTCTCTTAGCTACAGTGAATTGGGAACTGTTTGCCGTTGATATGTTAAATACTGGTCTTGAATTCTTGTTTTTAAAATAAAGGCAATGAAAGTTTATTTACCAATATTTATACACAAGGCAATATAAGGGGTTTTACAGGAAAGCAGGGGACACACAGAAATGACAGAAAGCATTGCATAAAAGAACAACAAGAAACATATGTTAAAATACAGATGTTAAAGGCATGTAAATAAACATGCTTAAGGGAACCCAATAATAAATTTAGGTTTGCCCAGATTTATAAGATGTAAGCCAAATAGGATCAGAAACATTTTCCCACAGTATCACACAATCCTACCCATTTTTCTGGCAGTCAGCTTGTTATGATTAACTGTGTCAAATGCAGCACAAAGATCAAATAATACCAAGATGGAAGTTGTAGTTCCATCACTGTTTAGATGTTTATCATTCAAAACTTTTACGCTTGATTGAATATAAATGAAAAGATTGTTTGTCATGAAGGGGTGAATGTCTCCCAGTTGACTGACCAAATGATGTTCTGTATTTCGGTGGTTTGCAGCCTCTATTAACTGTTCCTCTTGTTGCAACCCCCGTGCCACTAGCTTTTAGATTCATTCTGCTCACTAACTCTGGGAGAGACCATCAATGCATTCTAAAGTCAACTTTAAAAAGGGAACTGTAAGAAATTATCAAAGCGTACTTTAATTAAGATGAGGTTATTTGAGGATGACTTTTCAGGGCCTTTTTGGTTAGGCCTTGTGGGTTCTTCAACCAACTAGGAGATTAAGAGAATAGCAGACTGGTCATTATGTTTAGGTCTACAATGACAATAGGTTTATGAGAACTGAGATCTGGCAACAAGCTCATCCAAGCGGACAGAGGCCTGTTAATTGGTGATGGAGGTCTATGACAACCAATAACTGTAGTATGAAGTGGTTTAGAAGCTTCTACATCAACAGTTAACAACTAAACATGTTTTAATTGAGATACACAATGGAGTACGACAGGCAAGCTGCTGTTTACATATATGAATATTTCTCTTCCTCTGTTTGGTCTGTCAGCCCAGAAAACATTGTATCCAATAATACTAGGGTTGTAATGGTATTCATACAGCAAATATCCAGTACATTCGTGTTGGTTCGGTACGCATGTGTACTGAATGTACCGTGCATTTGGAAAGTGTTCACACCACTGCACTTTTTCCACATTTAGTTATGTTACAGCCTTATTACAAATGGTATCAAATTAAACTTTTTCCTCAAAATTCTACACACAATACACACAATAAGTTTGTTTGAGATTGTTGCAAATTCATTACAAAGAGAAAACTAAGAAATCACGTTAACTAAGTATTCACAGCCTTTGCTTAATACTTTGTGGATCTACCTTTGGCAGCAATTACAGCCTCAAGTCTTTTTGAATATGATGTCAGAAGCTTAGCACACCTATCTTTAGGCAGTTTCACTTATTCTTCTCTGCAGTACAACTCAAGCTTCATCAGGTTGGATGGGAGACGTCTGAGCAGCCATTTTCAGATCTCTCCGGAAATGTTCAATTGGATTCAAGTCTGGACTCTGGCTTGGCCACTCCAATAAAGCTGTAACGTAACTAAATGTGAAAAAAGTTTAGTGCTGTGAATACTTACCGGATGCACTGTATACAGCGTTGTTTTATAGCAGAACACATGCAGAATGTTTAGGAGTCAATCTAAGTGCACAATGCAACGTTCTGTAGTGCATCTTGAAAACGTGACACCAAATCAAGAGAGAGATGACTCCCAGCTATCACTAAACTCTGCTATTTGGGAACATGCAGCAACAGTGGAGAAAGAAAGGTGACTGAACCAAAGATTTACATCAGTGTTTTTCAATAGTTATACGGTATGTACAACAGCTTGCTTCAAACTGAACTTAATTACTGAGCTGAAACAACGTCAAGATGAATAAAAGCATCACAGATACTAGAGAAAAATCAGCGGATGTCCAAATACGGCTGTCATTCTGTGCATGCTGCATTCAGGTACAGCTGGAACACTAGGTTGTCTAAATATTAAAACAAAATCTAAATGATTTAAACATGTTTTATTCTCAAATATAGGCACAGTTTTATTCAAACATTTCTAAACAGCAACATTGACCATTTCTAGTGGTTATGTTGTATTGTTAGGAGATT